>NC_056735.1:474634906-474934906 GCF_019279795.1 Protopterus annectens
GACTTTATATCCATCAGAGTACATGTAGTACTTCAACACCTTCACTTCCAGCAAGGTTTATGTGTCCAATATTTAAACTCTGTCCTTATGTTTGGGACTTTGTCCCCCTAGTCTTTCTGGCTTTGTCCAGATTTCATGCACTAAGAGGTTGGCAAATATAACATTCTGTGAAAACACTAACATGCTACTACTTCACATGCAAAAGTGAGTAATGCCAGATTAGAATCATCAGTACCATCACCCATGTGATATTCCCTAGTCCACTGAGGTGCACAGGACACTTGACAGGGAGGTGTCATCCATCACACAGTCAACAGCATACACATGTACATCATTATCCTGCTTGAAGAGAGACATACAATGTGTGAGTGCTATCTGTCTTATAGCCCTGAGATTGCCTGGTCCACTGCTATACCATAGCTGATTTTCTGTTAAAGTGGGGGAACAACAGCACACGATCAACTTGGGTAGACAGTAGTCCAAACATCATGTGTGCCCACTGTTTAACATCTCCCTTACCTGATATTGTGAATATTCCAACCATGAGGCCTAGTGAAAATTAACAAACACATATTATTGGACTGGATATCAGTTGTCCCATGTGGATATTAACTCTGACCAAATAGCCCACTATATTTCCTAGCATAACAGTATAGATCCATACATATGATACCATATTATAATAATCCTTATAATGAGAGTTTTGTTTACAAACTCACCTTGAGAATGCAGCAGTTGACAGAACTGTAGTTCAGGGCTGACTCTGTGTGATGCAAATGGTAAACAGCCAGTACATGTATAGGTACAGGTTGTGTGGGTTGCCTGGCATCAGCTATTTTAATATATGCATGTGAGAGCAGTAAGGTCTCAGTCCCTGGGGCCCTAGGTTGTCAGTGAATGTGCTATTCATTGTCACTTAGTCAATGGCAGTGTGTACTGGGCACGGCTACTTCTGCCTACAGGGACATCATTAGGGGGCTCCTCCTCTGAGTCTACCTGTGAGTGTGGCTGTGGTGACATAGGCACTGGTAAGGGGCTGTGTATCCCTTCCCTATGTTGATCCTGCTGCAACTGCTTCTACAGGATCATATTGTGTAGCATGTCACATACTGTGAACATATGTGCACATGTGGATTGAGAGTACTGCAGGGCTCCACCAGATATATCAAGGCACTGGAACTGTGTCTTCAGCAATCCAAATACACACTCTATAATGTTCCACTTTTTTGCATGTGCCTCATTATGGCATTCTTCCGTGGGTGTGTGTGCATGTCTGATGGGTGTCAGCATCCACAGTTCCAGTGCATAGCCAGTATCCCCCACTAAATGTGCAGGATGTCCCCCCTAGCAAACATCTGATGCATCTGTAATGCATGCCAAATACGGGAGTCATGATAGCTGTTAGGGTAGCCAGTACACACATTCATGATAATGCCTTGCTTTGCACACAACCGGGCAGTTGGAATAGTACCCCTTGTGGTTGATGTTGATTCTACCCTCCTCTCCAGGTGGTGCCTTGATGTGTACATGAGTGTACTATGACACCCAGTACCTCAGGGTAGTCTGCTACATGGTAGAAGTGTTGTATATCACTGGCCCTCACCTCAGGGGTGAGGGGAAGATATATGTGCTCATTGGCATGTGGTAGCATGGCATCAGGGAAGAGGTAGGGTACCCTGCATGCTGATGGCTGTGAGATTCCCATCATTCCCCCAGTTGGTGTTTGGACATTACCTGTGGCTATTATCCTAAGGGCTATACATACCTTTGTTTCCACTGGGATGGGTTCCCCCCTCACCTCAGAACCCTCACTCCTACAATTCAAAAAAAAGCTTAAACCCCATCTCAATACTCTCTGGCAATGTCCCTGTTCCAAACCTGATTAACCACTATCATTTACCCTTCTCTTACCTCACTATCCTTAACCGCTTTTTAACAAGGCGCCTCGCCTTTGTAACTGACCTATGTTTTTTTTTTATATGCTGCTGTTGTTTTTTTCCCAAGATGTGATGTATCTTTATATTGTATTTAGAACTCAACTATCTTCCTTTTTTGCATTAACAATGTTCATATGTCTGTTATGTACCTGGAGCTTTTCTCCCCGGGCCTCCGCTGAAAATGGACATGTATCCAGTCGGACTCTCCCGGTTAACAAATGTAAAATAAATAAATAAAAATAAATAAAATATTGGCTCTGGGCCTGATTTGAGGGTGGCAGAGCTCAGTGAGTTCTTGTAGTATGTCACAGTCCACCATGTAGCACTCTACAATTCCTAGCTCATGTAGCTCCTGGAAGGATACTCTGGGCCTGAACACTCTTCTCCATCTTTGCCTAGGCCTATTGTCAGCAGCAGCAGCAGTGACTTCAGTATCTAACACATTCAAATGTAGCAAACCTGCAGCAGCCCCTAGCATTATTTCAGTTAAAATTCCCAAATCTGTACTCCAATGGTGCAGAGTATGGGACAAAATCAGATTGTAGGATGCATGCATACTTTATAGTGCTTTACTGTAGGTGCTTCCTTTGTGATAGGCTACCTATGATGTAGTGCACCTGCTTAATATATAATTGACATAATTTAATGGCCCTAGTTTAAGTTAAGCAACACTAATTAATACATCATTGGCCTTTTAGATACTGTGAGTACTGCAGCGCACTGTGCAAATGTGCACCCCGTAGGTAAATACTGCTTAGCAGTCAGTACACCCCCTGCCAAACTTCCACTCTCAGCACAGTGGTGTGCTGCGGAAACATGTGCCGCATAGTTAAACATATCTTAGATGTCAGTGCACACACACCTTCAGGCATCCACACTCAGCATGGCAGTGTACCACATAAACAGGAGCAGCTAAGCTCCAATCAGCTTAGAAGTTACTGGACACACCCTCTCCTGATGTCATTTACTTCCTATGTGGACACCAACATAGTTCTCTGCTTACAACTCTGCTTACACAGAGGGGATATTCTGACATGGTTATCTCATTACACTATTCAGTAACTCCACCTCATTTGCATAGGGATTTGTGCTCACAACCTGCATACTACACACTTCCAAGCCCTTCCACATTAGCGACAGCACCAATTCACCATTGTAGATACTGCATGCAGGGTCTTGTAAAACATTTCTGTCCCATGATATTAATATTTGATTTTTCCACTTTTACTTTTTTTTTTTTTAAAGGCATGTTTGTGCACTGCGACATACCACACAAACATGCTAAGATTATTTAAAAAAAAAAATATTTTAATATATGTACTGTAACTTCTGGAACACACAGAGGATAGTTTTACTCATATCTGTGTGTGCTATGCCATTTCTGTCTACCTACATTTTTGCAGTCCCTTTTGTTTGTCTACATTCCTATACATGGAATTTTTTTGTGTACACTATAGACACTGACACAGGTTCATAGGTGTGTACTAGGCTAATGGCCCTAGAGCCCTTACAAGCCTAGCCCATAGAATTACCCTGGCATCGTGCCACCTGACTTTAGTTACCAGTGCCTATGTCAAGTAGAGCCACTGGAGTGATCCCAGGGGTGAATTTTCTATTTCCTATCCACTCATCAAGATTCTTCTTGAATAGGCTGAGGTGCTCTGCTTGACATGTATGGGAAGTCTATTCCATAGCACGGGTAGTCTTTTGGTTATGAAACTGTCCCTTCAGCATGTTCTGTTGATTTTGGTAATGAGGTTGAGGTTTCTGGAGCATGTGGTGCGGAGGGATTCACAGGGTCTGCAGGGCTGACTATCTACTTGCTGGATCACTCTACCTGCCTCATTTGCATGTGATTCACCTGCTTCTGAGGTGATTTGCATGCCACGTAAGTTTCCTTGATGGCCAATTGAGCATGCTGCTCAGCAGCGCTTACTGAATCTAAAATGCTCATGGCCATGTTAGCAGCACAGCGCGGTGCCTACACAGAAAAAAACATGCATGTTTTATTAAATTCCCCCTAATACTCATGTAACTGTGCAGTTTTCATCAATACAATAGCTGCATAAACTTATATGAATGAAAGAGCACTAAACACTTTATTTCTAGCTCCCAGTAATGGTCCAATGTTTTTTACCACTTTCTGGAAAGCAGCATTAGATACAATATTACTATTTTATTTTATGTGTCTTCCCAAAAATTAATACAATTAAGTGATAACCTTCCTTTAGTCTCTTAAAGCAAATTATCAGACAGGTGTGGATTTTCAACTTAATGCTCCCTAGTTAGAAGAACAAGACCCTTAATTCAAATTTTCACAACACAGAAATTTAAATTGCCAGACAAATTCCATGAATCTCAAAACTTATATTAATGTTATTAATGAGTTTTTACAAGGGTCTCTCTCACAAGACCCCTTGCTATATCAATATGAAAAGGGGGTGCAGAAAGATAAAATCTGACACTTTGGGATAAAGGGGAGACTTACCCATAGGAGGAAAAAAGAGATTTCTCATTGGAATAATGATTAAACCATTTTAACTGTGCTTCAACCAGCTGGACATTAGGGACACTTAGTTGATATTTCACAGAGAAATCTAATAACTTCCAACATTTTATAAAACAAAATATGCTGTCTGATACAACACAACAAAGCCTGGATGTGATCTAAAGACTGTACAAAATGTGCTAATTTTCCAGCTGCTTGTATGCTATTGCTTTTAGCAAAGTTGTCAGATGTGAATTCCAGTTTAAGCATTTGCTGACCTGTAAATAAACCTAACTTTATTTACTTTGGCTATAGTATATATAAAAATGGGGTGGTGGAGGCAGGCTGCACATCAAAATGTGCAGGGCAATATGGTCTGCATGAAGAATATCCATGTGTAAAGCTATTAGAAGAAAGTGGGAGTACATCAGACTCCAGCAATGACATGTAGTAAAACCATCCCCAGGATTTAATAAAATCCATACTGGCACCATGTAGAGTCTACATTGACTGTTACAATGTCCATGTACATGGTTCTACCTCGGCAATGTGCCATGCATATGAATCATGGCACATTGCCAAGGTAGAGCCATGGAACATGGTTAATGAATCAGTGTAGGGAGTGTGGTGTGTGTCCGCCGATGAGCAACACACTTCCTGCAGTGTCTAACTGCATTATCTTAATGTAAATTCATATTTTTTTATTTTGTATAAAAAGCAGGATTGAGTGGCACAGAGCACAGCAAGTGATAAGTGCCAGACATCCTAAAAACAGTAACCAGATGTATTTAATTATCTACGAAAAGTTCAAGTTTAAGCATAGATGGGTTTGCGTGATGCGGTGCTTATCAGTGCTTAAAAGTAGTGCAGAGGTATATGTAAATGTATAGCAGTATTCCATGTATCCATATAGCCAAATGGGTAGAGTTATGGCCTTATGTACAGTAGGTGCAGGGTTTGAATACCCGAAAGGGATGTTAAGCATTTATTTTCCAAACACAAATTGTGCTAATAATTTAAAATCCTGATTTGCTGCACTCAGCTAAACTCTGCTATGATGTACTAAGCCTTGCTAACCACTGCTTAAACAAGATATGTTTTAGCACTACCTAACACTGCTTGGCACAGCTCAACTGTGCTTAGCTGGTTTTCACACCACTAAGCACTACTAAGCATTGCCAGTTTATGAACTGTTCAGTTGAATTACGCCAGTTTGTGAGCTGCTAAACGACGTGCTGAATTTTTAAATTTTATCCAATGGCATGTAAGGGTTGGAAAACAGGCTATATTAAGCTCACAGGGCAGGAATACAGCATATTCTGTTGGAGTTTGAACTATGCAGTGACTATGGCTGGCATTGGAGAGGGTGGGTCCTTCTGGGTGCAGCGGTAGGGCATTCAGGAGTCCAGGGTCATGGCTGGACTCCTGTTGAAATATCATGATGACCAGCTGTGGCAGGGTAAGTTCCAGGGCTCAGATTGCAAGCTGGAGACCTGGGGCTAGCTGGCACATCAGCTCACCAGTGAAACAGGTATCCCCCACATAGGTGAGCAAGTCCATCACCACTATGATGATCTGAAGCATTGGAAGGGGGATCTTTTGGCCACCTGGGTCCAAGATGCTCAGGCAGGGAATGACCCACAAGTTTGTAAGTACTGATATCCTTTGTTTCACCAATACCTTAGCTGAATGTGTCATAGACAGGTATGCATAATTATGTGCTTCTCTCCCTACAGCTGCAGAGGAGAGAGCTCACAATGTTGAGGTGCATGCTGAGCACTTGGCCAGGTTGCTCTGTGAGTGTGGTGAGTACAGATGCATTTTCCAACGTATAGTCATATAAGCAAGAAAGAGTAAAGTATTAAATGCCATTAGGTATTTACATTAAAGATTGTCTTACAATGTATGTGGATGTAAACCTGTACTGCAATAAGTCACTTTTGGCAGCTGTATTGCAATAAGCAGGGGAGAGTAAGGCATTAACCTTGATAAAGTAAATGAAATAAAGTTTCTACTCCAATAACTGGAATTACAGCTGTATTGCAACACCTGCATTACAATGACTGCTGTGTAATAAAAATGTGAAACTATACCAGTAACTGCATGAAGGTACCTCTAATAAAGCTGTGTTATGCAATATGTGTGGAATTAGGGCTATTTTGCATGAAATCAATTATGACAACTGTTCTGCAATAAAAACACAAAACAATACCTGTTTCTGTCTCAAGGTCTATCTAATAAGGAGTGTTGTGCAATAAGTGTTGATTCAGAGCTGGTTTACAAGAAATGAATTATGACACCTATTCTGCAATAACACATGAAACAATAACACTAACACCCAATCTATATTGTGTGTATCATGATTGCCTTGTTTTAACCATTGCATTTCAGCTATATGGATTCAGGCTCTGAGGTACATTGCTGCAGGCAAGTATAACAGTGTAATAGCTGTAGACTGCAAATATACTGTCTGCAAATGTATATGGGTGAGCTAGCCAACCCAATAATCGGATATGGTTTGTAGACCTCACAGATATTTTAACCCACTAACAATATATTGTGTATACCTGCATTCTATGTAGTAATGTATAGGTTAGCTAGTATCTCTGTCATGCTTGAATTTCATGCCTGTGTGTTCAACTGTCACTGCAGTCAACTATAAAACTGTACTACTATTATCAGGATATATATTGGTTCAAGGTGAGGTCTAGGCAAATATCAGTCAGTAAATAAGCTTCAGTGACTCAATAGCACAGTTTGTTAAATGCTCTGTCTGAAGTGCATTTTGCCACACACAGGCCAGGGTTTTAATCCAGTGCTCTGTAGCAGTATATATTACAGTAGCAGTCACAAAATGATTACAGATTTTCTCTCCACAGGAACTACATGAAAATGGGTGAGTAAGATCATAGTCTGGGTAAATAACTGTGTGCTTAGATGTTACAGACTGTTAAAATCATTACCAGGTATGTGAATATACAGCATAAAATAAAATAAATAACATACTAATGAAATATAATAAAATAAATAAAATGTGTAATCACTGGTATGGCTGCATGACTGGAGTGTCTGTTAAAAGGTTGCTGCGTTCAATTAATACATTTGATGTAGATATCCTCCGCAGTCACTGCTATTGGGTTCTATCCCCATGCCTGTCAAGCAAGGCAAGATAGTAGTGTAGTTTTTGTACTGTACACATACGTGTCTCTCAAGTGTCATCATGTCACAGAATGCAGTTAGTACTGCGTAATCCCTCTGTTATGCATTTACCATTGACATGAGTATCTAACCAAGAATGTATCCCTACATCAGCCCACAGTACACCTTGGTAGTTATATAGGTCCACCTGATGTGCAAGTGTTCTATGTAGTTTACTACCCACAGGTGGTATGGCTTGGTCAATACTGCCCCATGCAGATAGCTTGAGAGGTGTGCACTTGCTAAAGCAGCTATAGTCCACTTGTAAGCATAAAGAAAGGACAGGTCTGTAGAGTAGATGGCAGTATTTTTCTCCATGAAATAGACTATAGTGGTATTAATGGACTGTTTATTTTTGTCTCCCTCCCCACCCCTTATCTTAATTTATTTATTATTGTTATCCATTGGTTATGGTTTACTATTAACATCTGTTGTTACAGTAAACTTTATTTTGGGGCATGTGTTTTATTATTGTTATGTATTATAATGGTTGCATATTGACATATCTTGTTGAATTACCTATGTTCTTGGCTTTATGCCGTAACGGTTACTGGAATGCTGTTAATATACTGACTGTTATGTTATTTACTGCTGTGTTCCATATAATATGAACTGAAATGTGATTTGGTTATTTGCAATGTTCTGACATGCTATTACTAATAAATTGTGTTGTTCATAACTAACCTATACGCATTGTTATACCTCTACCACCACAGCATGACAGGGTAGGCCAATTCCTGCTGATCTGCCTACCCTACCTCAGCCAGCTGTTTTGCTGGGTACCAGTGCATCTGGGACCCAGGCCAGTGGTGCCCCCTCTGCTGGCCCTGCACCACCTTTGGGTAGAATGGTAGAATTACCGCAGAGGATGGGGCCCCATGGGAGCAGTGGTGGAGGGGGCTCCAGTCACCCAAAATCAAGTACCGGCTATGGTGCACAGGATAGTTCATATGAGCTATAAATGACACCTGTCTGGTATTAAGGACAGAGTCGACAACCTCCTGGGGCCTGCTGGCCCTGGTGCCCAGCCTCCAACACAGCTACCTTTGGGGCAGTGAAGGAGCAGTGTTGACTGCCCATGGGTGGGTAGCTCAGTCACACTGCTGTCATCTGGAGGCACATGCTTCTCAGATTCCACAACACCATCCTCATCCAAGGTGTTTACCCCCTCATGTGTCACACACCGGCCTTATCATCTGTCTTGCCTGTCTGCAATTGCATCCTCTCCTACCCAACTTACCTCCCCACATATACCTACATCCCTTCTTCAACATTCCACTCTCTCCTTATTAAAAAAAAATGGGCATCTGTTCCACAAAAAAAAATAAATCACCCCATACATAGTTCTCCATTTCACACATGTGTCCAGTAGACACAACTAATTTTGTCCACTTGTCTTGACAACACATTTATGTTGTCCTCACCCCTCTCTCTGGGATTTCAGAGTCCAAATTCAACCACAAACTCTGTCAAAATGCACAGCTGTTGTTATACAAGAAATGGAAAGCTATGGTTCTTTTCTGCACCGTCCTGCACATCCCTACCTGCCTTTCAGTATGTTTTTCCCTCTGCTTGCCCCCATTTCACCACTGTCCTATAACCTCCTTTTTCTTTTCTTTGTAATTTTTTAGTGTGGGTTTGCACAAAGCTAAGCAAAGCTCAGCATTGTGCAAACCCACTTAAATGTGCTTTAATATGCCTTAATCATCTTATGTGTTTCTCACAGTGTTAGGCACATGTATAAAACAACCAACCCTCCCAAGTCTTAAAACCAGACCCTTATCAACTACAGCCTACTGCACTAAACCACTAAGCCACAAACATCTGGATTAAAATAGGTGTTTCCAGAAATACATTCTGATTGCCACTGGCAGACTGAAAGCAACCTTATGTGAAAAATGGTAGTATACATGGGACTCTGATGAAAGAATACACCAGTAGACAGCCAAATAACTAATAATGGCAGTAAGTGAGGTCTGGGATAGCAGGTAGATATTCCCTTTTACCTGTAACATCTTTAAACACACCTGCTAATGCATCCATGGCACAGTACATATGTTCAGCTGGGGCCCTGCTGTAGAACCACTGCCTTTGACAGCCATGAATATACTGATGGATGCAGACATGTGTCACAGCCTGTATGTCTGCACATATATGTGGCAACTACAGCTGCTTCAGCACTGACTTAGTAGCTCAGTCTGTTAAATGCCTTGTATTTTATTTTTATTTTATTTTACATTTGTTTACCGGGAAATTCCGACTGGATGCAGGTCCTTTTTCAACAGATGCCTGGGGAGAAAAGCTCCACATCATGTACATGATAAATATAGATACAAAGTTGCAGTAATAGTAAACAACATCACAGGTTGTTGATTTTAATGCAATAACAATATATTGATTATCAACAGTATATACAGTAAATGTTGCAAGTTAAGTTTCTTGCCATTTATAATATTAGTAACAAAGTTGTCAGACAAGATTTTAAAGTATGCAAAGACAACTAGCTAATTCTGACTGTGGTTAGTAGTGGCGGTAGTATAGATTGGTTCAGAGTCTAGGTGGGGGGGTAAGGGTGGGGATGTTAGTCTGGATTACAACAAGGACAAAGCCAGTGCAAATTTAAGTGGAATTTGAGTGCAGTCTTGAAAAGGATGTTGGAAGGTAGAGTAGTTATAGAGGTGAAGATTGTTTCAAAGTTTAGATATGGTACATGAAAATATAGCTTCTCTTGCTGAGTTTTTGGTTTTTTAACAGTGAGTTGATTTTTGTTGCTTGATCCTAGGGGCCTAGTGGACTGATAGGGTTGGAGAAGGGTTTGAAGGGAAGGGATGTTATGGGGGTGGTTAATACATTTATGAGCGAAGGTGAGTTGATTAAAGTGAAGGAGTTGTGGGAGTTCTAGCCAATTTAGTTCTTTAAGGGAGATACAATGGTGACTGCGGTAGGAGGTTCCAGTGGCAAATTTAGCAATTTTGTTGTAACAAGCATTCAGCTTGTGTAGGTCTGTCTGTCTAAGGTTGGTAAGTATGGGGGATGCATAGAGTAGGGTGGGGATTAGCTGGGAGTTGGAGATTCTAGCCACCTTGGTTAGGAATTGGCAGCTTTGATATAATGCACCAAGTTTCTTGTGAACTTTTTTTATTGTGAGAGATATGTGGGTGTCAAATCTAAGTTTGTTGTCTATTTTCACACCAAGTAATTTTGTGTGTTCTGATGGGGAGATGATGGTATTGTCTTTGGCGAGAATGTTGAAGTCGGGGGTGTTTTGGGTGGCTTTAGAAGGTTGGAACAGGAGAAGTTTTGACTTACTTGGGTTGAGTAGGAGCTGACATTGGATAGCCAGTTTTCTACAGAAGAGGATGATTCCTGTGTGATTTGTTGTAGTTCTGGTAGAGTGGGGGCAGAGCAGATGAGAGTAGAGTCATCTGCATACTGTATAAGAGATGCTTGTGTGATGGCATTATGTAGGTTGTTAGTGAAAAGTGAGAATAGCAGAGGGCCAAGGATAGACCCTTGGGCAACTCCGAGAGTAACTGGGAGGTAAGGTGATAGGTTATCAACTCAGATTACTGATTGCTGGCATCTGTGTAAATAGCTGTGGAACCAGTTGCAGGCTAATTGTGAGAAGATAAGTTTGGGGAGAGTAGAGAGTAGTAGCTCATGAGATAGCATGTCAAAGGCCTTTGAGAAATCTATAAATAAGGCAGTAGAGAAGAGGCCATTGTTTTTGTCATGAAGTATAGTGTTGGAGAACACAAAACCTGCAACACATAGACCACACAGTCAGAGTGTCAAGCAGTCACAGCCCTTAAGGCCAAACACAATGCCAGACACACTAGTCATTGGTGACTCCATAGTCAGACACACTGACGTCCCGCTCACCAGACTGAGTAAGGAGAAGGTCACAGTAAGCTGCCTGTCGGGTGCTAGAATCCGCCACATAATGCATGCACTCAGGTCTCTCAACAGCAGGTACAAGTACGACTCAATCATTGTCCACGCTGGTGTTAACGACCTGAGATGTACCTCCTTGGACTACATGAAAAGAGACATAGAGGAGCTCTCTGATTATGTAGCCCAAGCAGGTATGACCCTGACCTTGAGCAGTATCCTACCTTCACCAAGAATGATGCCACAATACAGAGATAAGATGATCAGCTTTAACAATTGGCTTAAACTCTGGTGTCATTCAAAGGGGATCCAATGTCTGTCTGCCTGGGATGACATGCTGGACAAGCCACGCTGCTTTGCAAGGGACAGCTTGCACTTGTCACCCCTGGGATTCCGGATTTTGGCAAAGGCTCTTGCCACCCCATAGTGCCTTTTTTAGGCAAGGCTCAAATTCTAAACCTACCACCCTAGAACAAAACAAAGAAAAAAAACTAAGGGTAATGCTGCTCAATGCCAGAAGTCTCAACCTCAAGATGCACGCACTCGAGGCCCTTCTCAGTATGGAGAACATCGATGTCTGTGCTGTGACAGAAACCTGGTTCAAGGCTCCTGAGAGCACCTCAGCACTATCAGGTTTTACCTCATATCATGCATTCCGGCCCCAAAACCCGGACAATACCAAGAAAGGAGGAGGGGTATCCATATTCATCAAGGACACCCACACCTCAAGATTGGTGGCATCGCACGATGCATCTGAAACCATCCAGGTGCAATTAACCATAGGCAAGACTGCTCTGCAATTTGTAGCATGTTACAGGCCACCCTCGCAAACTCAGGAACCTCATATGGCCTTCCTGAAAACACTGGAGGGGATAAATGTATCTCCGAACACCATCATACTAGGTGACTTCAACTACCCTAATATAGACTGGGAACACTACTCAAGCCCAAACACTCTAGCCCAAAAGTTCCTGGAATTCATAAACTCAAATGCCATGGAACAACTAGTCACCATCCCCACAAGAGGAGAAAACATACTTGATCTCATCATCATGAACATGGGAGCACAATGTTCAATGCCGGAAGTATACCCCTCACTGGTGAGATCTGATCACAAACTAATCTCACTGGAGGTCCTCATCCTGCCCCCACCCGAAATGAAAAAGGCCACAGTAAAGAACTTCTCAAAAGCCGACTTCACACTTCTAAAGACTAGTGTGGTCTCCTTTAAGGCCCCTGAGCCGGTTAACATTACTCAAACCACTGAATCACTTACAAATGCCTTCTACCAGCACCTGCAGGGCTGCATGGATCAGGCAATCCCAAGCAAAACAAAGACTCTTTGTACCAAAGGCAAGCGTCCAGTCTGGTGGACCCCAGCCATAAACAAACTCTACAACAAAAGGAGAAAGCTACTACAAGATAGAGCAAAATCCTTAAAAGGTAAGACACAGCTGATCACTATAAGTAAAAAGCTAAGAGCTCTCATAAAATCATCCAAAGCTAATTTTGAGAAAAAATAGCTAAGGACTCTAAAGACAACCATAAGGCATTCTTTAGCTATGTCAGAAACCTAGGAGGAAACTCCCAGATATGCTCAGAATTAGTTCAAAATGATGTGAAGATTACTGATCCTACAGACATTGCCAACATACTGGCTGACAGGTTCAGTGCAAACTCCCCCAAAGGAGAGATATCTATACCAAATGATTGTAGCCCCCAAACATCTCTAACGCCCAGGTGAGAACTGCTCTCTCCAAGGCAAAGAACACAGCATCCATGGGACCTGATGGTGTCCCCGGCTGTGTGCTCCATGAACTCAACAAGGAATTAAACCCACAGTTAGGACAGCTGTTTAATCTTAGTCTCACCTCCGGATACGTACCCAGGAGTGGCGACAGCGACTGTGGTCCCACTCCACAAAGGCGGTGCCTCCACCGACCCTGGAAATTACCGTCCCATTAGCTTGACAAGCCTTATCTGCAAAGCCATGGAGAGGATCATAATGGATCTCATAAATAAAGACATAGGGAACTTGCAGACTTTGGATCCAACCCAGTTTGGCTTTGTCAAAGGCAGATCATGCCTTCTAAACTTGGTTGACTTTTTCGAAACAGTCACCAAGGCCATTGACGAGGGAAAGGCAGTCCATACAGCCTACCTAGACCTGGCGAAGGCTTTTGATACAATACCGCACTCGGGTATCATTGAAAAACTCATCAACTTAAATGTAAACCCATACATTACAAGATGGGTTGCAAACTGGCTGAGTGACAGAACCCACAGGGTCAGAGTTGCTGGCGCCATGTCAGACTCAAAGCCTGTCACAAGTGGTGTCCCACAGGGCTCAGTCCTGGGCCCACTCTTGTTTGGCATCTACTTTTCTGAAGTACAAGCAAACACAGGAGGGTTATGGCTGACAAAGTTTGCAGATGACTGCAAACTGGGCGCCGTAGTTGAAAACACATCCGACACAGATATCCTTCAGAAGGGTCTCACAGAAACGGATAACTGGTGCCAGAGCCATGGCCTAAAGTTAAATGCCAAGAAATGCATAGTCATACCCTTTGGGAAAAATAAGGTTACCCCTAGCTACCATATAGGTGGCAATCCCTTGAACACAGAAGAAGTTATTAGGGACCTGGGAACCCAGGTTGACAGTAGCCTTTCATTCAACACTCATATTGCTAAAGTAGTTAGGAAGACCTTCTACATTGCCCACCTTATCATGAAGGGATTCACATCTAGATCAAGGGAAGTCATAGTCTCCCTATACTCATCACTCATCAGACCAATGATCGAGTACAATGCCCCATTCGAATGTATCTGACCCGACACTTGCAGCAGCTGGAGAGGCCACAAAAGTTCCTCACCAAAAGGATAAAGGGTCTCAAAAATCTGTCTTATGCTGCCCGACTGAAAGAACTCCAGTTATATTCAGTTGCTTACCGCTTGCTCAGAGGTGACCTATGCCTGACATACAAGACCATGTCAAACCCAGATTTGATGAACATGCTTCATCTCAAAAAATCTAGATCCCTCAGAGCCACAAGGGCGGGAGACTTAAACCTCGACACAGTTATTAATAGGACGTGCTGGAGGGATAGATTCATCACCCAAAGACTCCCTATGCTGTGGAACAAAATCCCGGTTTATGTGAGGCAGAGCACCTCGCTGGCCTTGTTCAAGAGGAATCTTGACCAATGGATGGGAGATTGCAGATACACCCCAGGGGTTACCTCAGTGTCACTGCTCGACAGAGGCACAGCAAAATAATGGGCATAGTTTCTCCAAACTAAAGGGGTGGCGTAAGCCACAAAACTATGGGCTAGGCTTATAAATGCCCTCGGGCAGATAGCCTAGTATGAACCTATGAACCTATGAACCTATGAACCTATGAAGGAGAGCAGAGCAGAGGTAGTGCTGTGATATGGCCTGAAACCATGTTGGGTTTTGGAGAGGAGATTATTAGCTAGGAGGTAGTTGGAGACCTGGGTGTTGATACATTTTTCAAGCATCTTGAAGAGATGGGAGTGGCTAGAAATAGGGTGGTAATTGGAGAGGTCAGTGGTGGGGGTGCCTTTTTGGAGGGGAATGATGTGGGATATTTTCCATATCAATGGGAACATAGCCTTCTGTTATGGGATGGTTGATTAGAATTGAAATTGGGTAGGCTAGTGTATCAGCTGCAATTTTTAAGTATTCAGAGGGGAGGTTGTCAGCTGGGAGTTTGGTGGGTTTAAGTTTTGACAATAGTCTTTTCATGCTGGAGGTAGGTACTGAGGTGAAGAAGAAAAGAGGAGTGGGGGGTTTAGGGTTAGGAGTTGGGGGGCTGTTGTAGCGAAGTGTGGTTTGTTTAGAGATGTTATAGTTTCAGTGAAGTGTTTGTTGAAGGAGTCAGCAATACTGCTGGAGGAGGGGGGGGGATGGACGGCTGTGGGGTATCAACCTTCCCTGGGTGGAGGATAGTGTTAATAGTGGACCAGAATTGCTTAGGGTTGTAGTTGGTAGAGTTTAGGGTGAATTTATAATAGAGGGATTTGCCTAATTTTATTTGCTTTTTGCCTTTATTGCGCAGTTCAAGGAATGATTGCCTATCTGAGTTATTTTTTTGTTAGTCACCAGTGCTCCCAGGCCTTATCTCTGGATTTCATTAGGGTTCTGGTAGTCTTTTGTAACCATGGGTCATGCCTGGATCTGACTTTGGCATTTCTTACAGGGGCATGGGTGTTTAGGATGGAGAGGAAGGTATTGTTGATGAAGTGGACTGGCTCATCTAGGTTGAGGTATTTTAGTGGTGAGCGGTTAATTTTTTGCAGGGAGGAGATGAAGGAGTTGGGGTTGAAGTTGTACTTGTTCCGTATTTGCCTGTGGATAATGGGCTTGAGACTGTTTGTGTGGTGCCGAATTAGGAAAGTGGGGGAGTGGTCACTAAGACTGTCAGGTAAGCAGCCTGCTAGGTAAGAGTGAGGGGCTTTGTTGACTAGGATCCAGTCAAGTAAGGTATGATTGTTAGGGTTTTTGTTGATTTGGGTAGGGGATTGGATGAGTTGAGTGAACCCATGGAGATTAAGGTGAATGGTTGGGAAATTGTTATTACAGGATAGCAAGTTGATGTTAATGTCACCAAGAATGATGGTTTCCTGGGGTAGAGATAGAATAGCCCAGCTCAAGAGATTTTCTAGGGGTGTAATATTTTGCTCTGGTGGGAAATAGCATTCTATGATATTGATTGTTTTGTTTGGGTTTAGTTTGAGATTGGCATAAAGGATTTCTTCATTTTTGTGGTAAAGGGCAGATGTGTTCAGGAGTTGAATATTGAGGTGGTGTTTAAATATCAATGCTACACCACCTCCTTTTTTGGACAATCTGTCTATGCGAAGAATGTTGTATTCAGGTGGAAGTATTTCCTCATTTTTGATGTGAGGTTTGAGCCAGGTTTCAGTTAGGAAGAGAATATCTGGGGAATATGCTTATGCTGGCATGCAGTTCTTGGATTTTATTGCATATGCTTCTGATGTTTAGGGGCATTATAAGTAGGTCTGTTTTTTTTTATTGGCTAGGAGTTGAGTTGTGTGGGGGCTGCTTTGACTAGGGTTTGTGGTTGGGTTTGATTTGGGAGGACCAGGGTTTGGATGGATGTCTCCAGCGAAGGCTAGTTTATAGAGGGTGTTTAGGATATGTTTTATATACATAGTAAATTGCTTATGGTATCTTATGGATATTTTATTTTTGAGTGTGTTAGGTGTTTGGTAATGGAGTGTGTGTATTGGGAGGATGTTTCTGGTGGCAGGAGTTGTGTAGTTATAGTGTAAACGTTTGAGGGACGGTGTTGAGAGAGTACAGTGGAAGTTGTTGGGGCATGTGACTGTGGAGCCTTGGTAGGATGTAATGTGAGCTAGAAATATGCAGGTTAGGATTGTTATTATATTAGGTAGTAGCAAGATTGTATACAGAACATTTTGCCACACACAGTCCTGGTTTCAAATCCAGTGTGTTGCATATCAATTATTTTGTTGTGAAAACAGCAAGTAATGACTTGCACTTTTAATCCTCATAGGTTACTGAATTATCTGCTACCCAGTTTTAAAAGTCAAAGGTCTGCAGGTAGGGCCACACTACACATATTCTTATAGCCTAGCTATATGCTACCTACTACTCTGTATTTGGCACTATTGCATAACAGATATACCTTATGCACATACCTCGATTGGACTGTAAAGCTTACCCCAACCCTGGCTCTGCTGTAGTGATACGGCTGACACTACTGCCACAGTTACATGTACAGCTTGCTGACCTCCAAAGTGTTCACACTCCCCTATATGTGTCCTAGAGCATACATAGCTGTATGTTACGTTAGCTGCTACAGACCTTCCATACCTCACAACCCCCCTAGAACTATGGATCAAGACAAAACCATACATAGCAGGGTAGAGGTTAAAGGTCCAGTGATAGGGACATGTTTAACAGTTTGCTCCTACAAAGATAATGAGCTGATAGAATATCAGCTACTGCATTGCATATTCTGATGGGTATGATGGTTGACACTCATATGTCTCTCTCTCTCTCCTTACTGACCTCAACCCACAATGTTTAACAATGAACCGCCACACGATCACAATGTCATGGTACACTGGCCAAACATATCAGGCAGAACTGTGGACGTACCTCACAAATCACAACCATGGACAGTATTTGTACCTATCCTCTGTGATGCTGTAGTATCCACACCTCACTAATGTCCATCTCAAAGACTAAGAAAGGGTCCTAGACCTACATGAAGGCCTTAAATACTGCAATGTGGTGCCATGTCATTGGCTACTTAAAGTGCAACTAAGCTGTTTTGGATGCAATTAGAAAGTCTGAGACACAGATTGGTGCACAGGAAATTACCTGGCAATGAGCATTACCTACAAAAGGCAAGCAACTACCTATGGGGAATAAGTCTGTTTGTTGTTTTGCTCACATAGACAACAGATTTGCAAGCTATTTGCAGAGGAACACTTCAAAAAAGATCTACCTCACTCTACCAGGTATGTAATAGATGTCCCCATATAATGGGATGCAGATGGGAGGATGGAAGCATGAGGAATAGGGAGTACAACAGCGTTCCTGTCATATATCTATGGTATTGGCATGTTGGTGAAACTCTGCTGTCCAACAGCTACAGGCATGCCTCTCAACTTTCCCTGCTTTGAGTCAAATCCCAGCTCTGCCCCTGTTACACTCTCCTACAATGGTCGGATGTTGTATGAAATCTAGTGGAATCTGTGTTAGACATAGTGACACTAAGTGAGGATGTACACTCCTGAAACATCAAACGATGTAATGTAATTCATATCCTCTCAATCTGTCAGTGTCACACATAACTAGTTCTGACATTGTAAAGGTATTCCTGACTGTCCCTGATGTACTCTGGCTAGGTCGCTGTTTTGTTGACCGTCATCTTTCATTGGTTGAGAGCTATGGCTAACATACCTGTTAAACCCCCTTAGCAGGAACTCAGATCATAGCTATATTTAATGGGGGACAAAGGCCCAAACTCAGCAACAGAGAATATATATTGGCCATACAAAGTAAGACTATGAATAGACTCATGATATTACTGTAGCATAAGTGTTTTCTGAGGGGTCTGGCATGCGACAGCCAGATTCTCTATTTTCTGACTACAACCATCAATGAATGGCCAATCATCCATGTGTTTGTGGCAAAAGGACCACATCTTTGTGGCACACATTCACATTCCACAAACATCTGTGTAGTGGAGAGGAATGATGCCTACAGGGAACATATACTATAGCAAGTTTACATTGCTGTCTGTCATTGTGGCACACTGGTGTTGCTGGACTGTCCCAATATAGTTGTTGTAATATCACACAGTTATTTGTCCAACAGTTGCTGTATGACATATTAGTGGGACCTTGCCCATAGGGGACACACCACAGTAGACTGCAGTGATGGTTGTAAAGACATACAGCAGAAACTGTCACTGCACACAGGGACATACCCAGTATTGCTACTATTTTGGTGGTAGCCACACATGTAGTGTGTTGATAGACTGTGGGGTATGATGTGTGAGGGAGCAGTGGAGACTGCAGGCTGTATTGGTAGTGCTGGGTCTGTACATAGTGGATGTCCACGTATCTGGTCGTGTAATGTGTTCTGCTCTTGTTGTCTTTCAGGAATGATATATCGCAGTAGGTATGCACCATTGATAGCTGCAGAGAATGCTGTTATCCTGGATGGCTCAGACTGCATCATCACATTCTGTTATCTAGGGGTCACCAAAATCTTAACGAGTGTGCTGCATTATGGGATGACCTTGTCAGGGCAGTTAATCAAATTGTCCAACAGGACAGGACCTATGAGCTGGTCCGAGATAGGGCCACAGACATGTTCAATGCTGCACATTAAAGGGTAGCTGCTGTGGCCAGTGATCGTGCTGCCACTGGTGGAGGGCCTGCAACAGAACAACCACTCTCAACCGTAGAGGAATTCCTGCCAAACCTAGAATCAACCACCAGTTCCAAGGCATCCATCATCCCATACATCCTGGAGTTGGGTGCCACACTGTCCACATCAGAGGACTGTCCAGGTAAGCGTACTTTCTCATGAGTGTAATACTGTATCAGTCATTGTGGCAGGCTCTGCGTACCAGTAAATGGGTGTCAGGTCTATCAGCATTGGGGGCAGGGGGTTGTTTTAATGCACAGTTGTGCACACATACTCAGAATACCAGCAATGTAGGCAGTATCACATTAGCTACTGTACATGTTGATATATGCACATATTACCTTCTAACACTGCAACATTTGGTATTGCTGGCAATCCATCTCAATCACCTTTTCATAGGTCTGTCAGGTTTGGCCAGAGTCTGTGGTCCTGTACCTGGTAAGTCAATACTGTTGTTTTATAGATTATATGTACACTAAGAATGTTAACTCATTCACTCCAATGGAGGTTAGGAAGTTTGCACTGTAACTTCCAATGGGCAGAGCCTAAGCCTTTTGACAGAATCAAATTATGTCCTCACATTTCAAACAAATGTTCATATCTCTGAAACAATAGACATCATGAAAGAAGTGTAAATGGCATACTCTTCAGCACAAGCTATTTTTATAGTGGTAGTATTCTTTAGGTTTTAGGTCTTAAACTAAATTATATAAGTCACAGTAAAGAGAGTAACTATTACATTTGTAATGTTTTGTAAACATCTTACAATATCTCAGCAACCACTCAAGTTACACAAACGCTGTCAGTAGCATTTTATTCATCTGGTTGAGAGCTTTCATATCAGGCTAAGGAGTTCTGTCGGTGTTACTTCGTTGTTGAGATATTTAGAAAAAATGTGAAAATATATCTCTATAAATTAATATAATAAAAACAACAGTTAATATCTATTTACCTGCAGTGGACAGTGGTCAAATGTTAATGCAGTTCAGTTTGCCATTGTGCAAGCTTTAAGATGAACTCTTTTAAAATCTTGTATATAGCATGGTTTTGGAATTATTATGAACAAGCAATATTTGATGCCTAGAGGCGTCAGTAGAAGTTAATTGCAAATGCACCTGGAAGCATCACTCAAATGTAATAAGTTAAGGACTGCCATTTTGCAGAAGGTACAACTGTTATGTTTAGCCAGAGTAGAATAGTTGTATGTTCCATTTTGGAGCAGTTCACTACAGTGTATACAAAGGGCAATCACAGCTGTGTATTTCTATAAACATTAACATGTTTGCACTTATAGTCATGAAGAAGTATGCAGCCTGCTATACAGGAGTCAATTACTTGAAGATGTCTGTTCACACACTATAGGGAGATGGTACATACCTGTGGCAGTGATACTACAGTAGGCATATTATTCTCAGGATAGGTGTACTGGGTATTATGTGCAGTTTTATCAAATACACTGTCATATTCAGTACCTGACAGGTGTATTGTACTGGCAACATTCACCATATGTAGCTGAAGTGCATGTTGTAAAGGGCCTATCTTGTCTGTGTATGTTGTTTGTGTGTTCTGCATGAGATCAGTGATGAGAAGATGTGGGACTGGTAATCCAGTCGTGACTCCTCATTTTTATGAGTCTGTGTGGATTACCATACATAATAGTGCAGGTAATAATGTACTGATTTTGTCATCCTCCTCACAGGTGAATGGGGGGTTTGGAGTCTGTTCCCCCTCACATACTGATGTCAGTGTCCCATCAGACTCAGATAATGGTGGTGGCCATAGTGAGGAACAGGTGAGGTTGTCTGGGGCTATCTGTTCCAGAGGTTGGCATCCCTCTTCTGCCTCCATTGTCCCTGCACACAGTCAGTATGTCCACACATACCAGTCCCCAGAGGCCACGAATATTGGACAGATGGCAGCGACATTAAACAGGAAAGTGTGACAAATATGGCATCATTGAGCTTAGGCGCTGGCCATAGCCAGACTGCTGGAAAGGTCCCACACAGGCAGATGAACAGGGGTGCTTGAAGGAGCACTGCTGTCCATCCACCTCCTGCCACAGGTATCAATCACGGGTCACTCTTCACATGTTTCGGGCCATCATGGAGGCACAGGCATGTACCAAACACAACACCAGATGGATGATCAGGATTATGGATGTAGCACAGTCTGACATCCATGACTGTCTCCACTGTATTTGTGATGCCATGGATCATTTCACTGATGTAGTGGACAGACGGTGGGCTGAGAGAGTGTCCATCTTTGCCCACCCATTATCTGTGATGTAACATCTCATTGGAGTAGGGCATCAGGCACATGGATGTAGGTCAGTAACGCCATCTGCTGAGAGTCCACCTGGCCATGCATAGTCACACGCCCATAGTGGCAGTACCTCCAGCGCTACAAAGGGAAGAGTGCTGTTCACACCATGATGTGGCAGGCCATGAGCATGTGGTCCTTTTGAGGTCCTGTGGGGGACATGGGCCCAGCAGACAGCAGTCATCATCAGCTACTTGCACCACATCTGACCTTGGGCATGGTGGGGCCAGTGCCACTCCTGATAGAGCAAGTTCTCATGTTCATGGCTGGAGACAGTGAACTGTCCACTCTGCCATGTATGGTCCACAGCTGTCCAACATACACACATGTAGGGCTAGCACTGGGCTTGACTGTGTACATGCACACCCGCAAACATCACTGTCACAAGCAGGTCACCAACAGACACATATGGTACCTCTCCATGGCCCATCTAACCAGAACCCCTTCCTGATGCACACACATGCTGTCAACTGTATTGCACAGCCTAGGCCACTGGCACCCCCACACCACACCCTGTGCATGTGATGATACCTGTGCCACATTCCTGCTATCCATGCCATCAATGCAGGGACTTGCAAATATGTGTCTGATGCACAGGGTAACTACATTACTTCCAATGTACTTGTGTAGTGCAGTATTGTTAGTCATGGTGGGTTTTGTGGGCAAAGACAGGTACTGTGTGCTGGCATGTGTCATGACTACACAAGCAAACCTTTTGTGTATCTTAGTTGCATGATGTTACACTGTCGGTAGTGTGACAGAATGACAGGTTTATCATGTACCTGTGCATGTTTCTGTTCCAGGTGTCTGAGTGTTTATTCTATGGACAGAGCCTAGGCCTCCAGCACCACCACACCATACCCTGTGCATGTGATGATACTTGTGCCACATTCCTGTCATCCTTGCCATTGATGCAGAAAACTGAAGCTATGTGTCTGATGCATATGGTGGCTACATTACTTGACATGTATGTGTGTAATGCAGTATTGTTTTGCCATGCCATTGTTATGGTACACAACAGATACTGTATGCCTACATGTGTCATGACTACACACCAAACACTGTGTACCTTATGTTGTATGATGTTGTACTGGTAGTAGTGTTACAGGATGACATGTCTCTCAAGGAACTGTGGATTTTTGTATTCCAGACATCTGAGGGAATAAACTATGGACACATGGTGGCAGTACAGTGGAACAGGATGGCATGGCAGCACAACAGAAATATGTCATCAGCAAGGTACAGCAGCATTTGTGCATGGTTCCCTAGGTGCATATGTGTAGGAGGGCATGTCTGGGACAATGGGGGCAGCCAGCATAATTATGGATCCATGCTTTGTGACAAGGTCTGCTACCCTTAATACATGTTACCTGGGTTTTCTGAAGTTGCAAACCTAGATGGTGGCAGACTGCAGTTATGCCTATGTAGATGAGGAAAATATAGGACCAGGAGCTTGCCACAGGGCTGTAAAATGAATAAGCATTGTACAGAAATAGCTTATATGGGCAAGTCTGTAGTGATACACAGGGATATATCTGTACCCACACACATGGACACACACACACACACACACACACACACACACACACACACACACACCCAAAACATTGGCTGGTGTGAGACTAAAACCCTACTATCTACTATTACACACTATAGCTCACAGCATTTATCACATGCACCATCTGATGCTGGACTATCTAGTCCTCTTAAGGTGGATTACATCAGCAGGCCTTGTAGAGGAGGGCATTTAAAGGGCAGCAGCTAGTCTTAGGCCCATAAAATGCATAATTATTGCATGGAGAGAGCCCATATGGGCATGCATGTAGTGCTGCAGAAGCATATATGTCTATAGAGATGCACACAGACACACACAGTAACCTGTTGTGAGATTATAACCCCTACCTATCTAGTATTACACACAATAGCTTGCAGTACTTATTGCATGTGTCACGGTGTTTATCTGATAATGTACTGTCAGCCAGTACTCTTAAGGTGGATGACATCAGCAGGCCTTGTAAAGGAGACCACTGTACAGGCCATCAGGTAGTCACAGGGCATTAAAAATGTATAACCATTGCATGGAGATAGGCATGTATGTACTGCTGCAAGGGGAGATATTTTTGCATACACATAGAATGGCTTCTAGTGAGATTTTTACCCCTACCTATCTAGTATTACACACTACATCTTGCAGTATTTATTGCATGCTCCATGCTGTTTATCTGATTATGCAATGTCAGCCAATGTTCTTAAGGTGGATGACATCTGCAGGGCTTGTAACGGAGGCCAATGTTGAGGCTAGCAGATAGTCAGTGGGCATAAAGTGCATAACCACTGGACAGAGATAGTCCATAGGGGCTTGTCTGAAATGCTGCATGGGGATATATTCACACACACACACACACACACACACACACACACACACACACACACACACACACACGCATGCACGCACAGACACACACACACACACACACACACACACACACACACACGCACGCAGAGTTAGATGATGTGAGATTAGAACTCCTACCTATGTAGTATTACACACTATAGCTTACAGTACTTAAATGTGCCACAGAGTTTCTCTGTTGTTAGACAGTCAGCCAGTGCTCTTAAGGTGGATGACATTTGCAGGCCTTGGAGAGGAGGGAATTTAGAGGTCAGCAGCCAGTCCCAGGACCATAAAACACATACCATTGCACATAAACAGTCCATATGAGCATGTCCATAGTGTTGTGAGGGGATTTATTGATACACACACACACACACACACACACACACACACACACACACACACAGAGTTGGACTATGTGAGATTATAACTCCTATCTAACTAGTAGTACACTCTACAGCTCACAGTACCTATTGGGCATGCCACAGGTTATTTCTGTTGTATAAGCTGATGCAGGCACAGTACTTGTGGAGCATGCAAAGTGGCCTTGTGTTAGACAGCATGTGTGGCCTGCAGAGTGATACTGCTCTGTACTGTTATTGCATCTAGTGTACTAGAGGTGGGACACCTGATAATATCCCTGCTATGTGTGTACACTTACCAGTCTGGCCATATGTGGCTTTTTGCAGCTTGAAAGGCATATATGTGGCCAGGGACAATATGGCTTGTCCAAGGACTGCATTGCACCCATTGTTCACTACACCACCTGCATACCTATATCTGTCTGCAGGGTGACAGCCTGAAAGCTCAGTGGTCTATGAATAAGTGGATTATGTACTGTTGCAGACTTGGTATGTTGCCATTGGACAGCTGTGATGTGTATGTGCAGATAACCCCAGCATTTAGGGGTATGTGGGAACATTCATATATCCCCACCCATATCTATATCAATGTGTATAAGAGGGATGTCTCCTTAAATGTAATTGTGTATGTCAGTAATGTAAATGTGTTCAGTAGAAGTATGTGGGGAGTCTGTGTATCATTGTACTTTATATAGCTATATATATATATATATATATATATATATATATATATATATATATATATATATATATATATATATATATATATATGTGTGTGTGTGTGTGTGTGCGCAACATACTAATAGAGACACTAATCAAGTGTGAGATGAATATGAGAGACAGATATGTATATGTAGTTGTATGTCTTTCCAGACATATTTCCACAGAATAGGTCCTGGGCGGTGGAAGCAACAGACTTGGGCTCAAGTTAGGTTAGTGTAGGAGCATGCCCAGTTTTATTGTCTGTACTTACTAGGTGACTCCAGGCCAGCACTACCTGTACTCCAGTCTGGGATTATTGTGTGCTACAGGCCATTGTCTCATGCACCTGTTACCACAGTAATGCAGTTGCCTGATATTGTCCAAGGCATTCCCCTGGCTGTTTGCTGACCTTAATATGTGACTCAAACTTCAGAACTGTAGAGATCTTCACAGGCTGTCCAGATTCTTGATGCATATTTGTGGCCTGTTTCACAAAACCATTGTTGTTTTCTGGCAAATTAGTGGCAAATCAGTCAAGACTGAAGTATATTAACACTGACAGATATCTGAGTTTCAGACTCCATGCACAGCAGGAGATTCATGTGAAAGCAGAACCTGTTAATCTATCAACAGTCTATGTTTGTGGGAGCAATTATTTTCAACTTGTCCCAAGTTGTGGGTCTTGGTCCCCCTTTTATTCACTTTATTTGGCCAGATTTCCTGTTGTAAGTGGTTGAGAGGTATGATGTGACTGGAGCACATGGTGAAAACACAAACACAAAATGCTGGAAAGTCCAATATAAAGAAATCCAAAACACAAAAGACGCTGAGAAAATAAAACCTTTATATTCAGCAAAGCTTTCGGGTTACAAGCCCTTTCTCAATACTAATACAGGTTCCATTAAAATACATACATATAAATAGGAGCCAAAAATCACATGACTTGCAGCCTAAATCATGTGACAAGTACATAAAATAAAGCATCATAATGCTAAAACATCCAAAAACATTTCTTTCATATGAACAACATATCTTAAATACATTTTCATAGATTACTTTTATTTCAATTTATTCCATTGTATTTTAATTAAAACAGGTTTTAATGTAACAGTAGCATTTAGACCTGGTGGACAATCTGCTGCTAGTCTTATTATCCACTCATATTCTTTTAATTCTAATAAATTATTAATATCACCAACCCTATCCGATACGTAAACCATATCTATAACTCTAAACTTAAATTTATGATCAAAATTATGTGTAATTATGTGTTTACATAAGGCATTCCTATCATTTGTCCTTCTTATTTCAGACTTATGTTCGATAATGCGTTCTTTCAATTTTCTAGTGGTTTTACCCACATAAAAAGAGGGGCATAAAGTACAGGTAGCCAAATATACCACATTATTGCTAGTACAACTAGCTGCCACATTAAATTTATATACCCTATGCGTTAAGGGATGTGTAAAAAAATTATTAACAGTATAATCCATGATATCTATACAACAACTACAATTCAAACATCTAAAAGTACCTTTCTTATTAACGCTACATCGAATATTCTTCTCTTTAAAATCTTTGTAACATAATTTACTCTTTAAATTTCTCATGTTTTTATATGAAAAAAATGGCTTGCTATCCAAAATAACCCTGATTTCCTCTGAAGCCATTAGTACTACCCAATACTTCTGAATAATTCTTTTGACTAACTGCGTCATTACGTTATATGATGTAACATATCTAATTTTTTCTGACTTCATGACACATCCAGTATGATCTATTATTGGTTCTTCAGATAAAGAAAATATGGGTTTCAACTTTGTCTGTCTATCTACTATAGTTTCAGCTTTTATGGCCTCTAAAGCCTCTCTCTCATAACCACTAGATACAAATTCATTCATCGTCTCATCTAGTTGTGACAAAAAATATGTATCTTCAGTATTTAATTTACTGATTCTGCCAAATTGTGACCTCACTATACCCTTAAAAATATGGGGCGCGTGCATACTGTCATAATGTATATATCTACATGCATTAACATCTTTCTTATGCACAGTAG
Organism: Protopterus annectens; assembly: GCF_019279795.1. NCBI lineage: Eukaryota > Metazoa > Chordata > Ceratodontiformes > Protopteridae > Protopterus > Protopterus annectens. The sequence goes on from NC_056735.1 coordinate 474,662,211, forward strand.
TATAAATGCTATTGTTTTGTATACCTACTTTCAGATCCAAGAAATTTATAGAACTATCTGAATACTCCATCTTAAACTTTAGAAATTGCGTGGATTTATTTAAAAATTCTACATATTCATTCAACTTAACAATGGACCCTCCCCATATTAAAAAACAATCATCTACAAACCGCTGATAAAACAAAACATTTTTACTCAATAAATTAACGTTATCCAAAATATATACTTTTTCCCACTGAAATAATACTAAGTTCGCATAGGTGTTAGCCACTGGTGTACCCATTGCTACACCTGTGCGTTGTATATAAAAATGTTTGTTAAACAAAAATATATTATTACTCAAAACTATATCCAATAATAAACAAATAGTTTCTATCTCTCTTGCTGGTAAAACAGATTGTCCTAAGAGAAAATCACGAATCAAGTTAATCCCATGTTCATTAGGTATTACTGTAAACAAAGATGTTATATCTAAAGTTACAAAAAAGACATTATCATCATGTAAAATATTTGTATTTATACCTCTAAACCAATTTTTTAGTTTTAGAATAAAATCTGTTGTATCCCTCAGAACTGTATCACATCGTGTCAGAAACGGTTGCAATTTTTTCTGTAAATATACTGAAATGGGTTCTGTAAGCCAACCATTGCCTGATACAATAGGCCTCATCGGTGGATCCAAGAGTGACTTATGAATTTTTGGTGAAACACCACACACAGGGGACAGTCTGCATACCTCTCCCTGTACATGTTTTTACAGAATGTCCAGCATTTTGCCCCTTATCTCTGCTGTGTTCCTCATACACATGTGGTTTCCCGGTGCTATACTGTACATCGGTCACTGACTTGCTGTACCTACTGACAGACTAAACTAATGGCCTTTACATCCTGCAGCTAATCTGACCTGTTGCAGCCTGCTCTTAAACTAGCCACCTGCTAGGTTACTCAGAGCGTGTATAATGTCTGTCTGTAGGTATGTCCCTTTCTGCACCAATTCCAGCTTTCTTGCAGTAACAGATTGAAGGGTTGTGACAGCCTGTGGGACTACTTCCATATGAGTACCTCACATGCAAAAATGTTGGATACTACCAGATTTGAACCATCAGCACCATCACACATGCTACTGTCCTTGGCCCACTGAGTCACACTGGCCATCAGACAGAGAAGTTTCTTGCCTCACACTATCAACCAGATAGGGGAGTTTTCTGGTCTGCTAGTATATCATTGCAGACTTATTGTTACAGCAGTTGTATGGTAACACTGATGTATTTGGGGTGGGGAATGACCAGCCTATGCTCTGCTGGGATAGACAATCACGTGACTGTCCTGTGACCCCTACTGTTTGGCATCTTCATGGACTACTGTTGTGGAGTTTCCAGACGTGTGGCCTAGTGGCTATTATGAGGCACATACATATGAACAGAGTACCTATTGTCCCAAGTGACTGCTAGATCTGTACATGTAGCCCAGCATCCCACTATAAATCTCTGCAAGTATCCAAGTAGCACACTATATATAGCCCACTATATTCCATTGCATACTTGCATCAGGTCCATACATATGCTACCATATTGTAGAATCCCATAAAAGCAGTGTACAGGAGATTGATTTACCTTGCATATGCAGCAGTTGACAGACCTGTAGTTTGGGGCAGAATCTGTCTGATGCAGGCAGTCCAGAGCCAATACATGGTGAGGTACAGGTTGTGTGGCCTGGCTGGCATCATTTTTACTGATATGTATACGAGTCAGAGTACAGTTTCAGTCCCTAGGGCCCTAGGTTGTCAGTGAATGTGCTATGTTTTGTCTTTTGTCCAAGACCAGGGTATATGGCAGCACACCTATGTCTGCCTACAGGGACAGCCTCAGAGGTTCCTCCTCTGTGTCCCCCTGTGGGTGCTGCTGTGGTGACCTAGGCACTGGTGGTGGGATGTGTATCCCTTTTCTTTGCTGATCCTTCTGCAGCTGTTTCCACAGGCTCATATTGTGTAGCATAGCACATACTGTGAACATCTGTGCACATGTGGCTAGAAAGTATTGCAAGGCTCCACCAGATATATCAAGGCACCAGAATTGTGACTTCTGTAGGCCAAACGCATCCTCTATAATGTTCCTAATTTGTGCATGTGCCTCATTATTATGTTCCTTGGTGGGTGGGTGTGCACTTCTGATGGGTGTCATCATCCATGGTTCCAGTGAGTAGCTAGCATCCCCAAGTAAATGGCCATGTGGGATGTCCCCCCTAGCAAACATGTGGTACAGCTGTAATGCATGCCAGATATGGGAGTCATAATAACTGCCAGCACACACATTCATGATAATGCCCCGAGCATTGCACACGACATGGCAGTTGATGGAGTGGTGCCCCTTGTGGTTGACATAATTTCTACCCTCTTCACCGGGTGGTGCCTTGATGTGTACATATGTGCAGTCTATGGCACCCAGTACCTCAGGGTAGTATGCTACATGGTAGAAGAGTCGCATTCTGCTGGGTTCCCCTCTGTTGGCTCTGGGTCTGAGATGAGGGTAGCAGAGCTCACTGTGTTGTTGTAGTATGTCCCTGTCCACCCGGTAGTGCTCTACAATCTCCAGCTCATGTAGCTCCTGGTAGGATACCCTGGCCCTGAACACTCTTCTCCTTCTCCATCTAGGCCCATGGTCAGCATCAGCACCAGCTGCATTGACCTCAGCATTCAGCACATACATATATAGCAGACCTGAAGCAGCCCCTAGCATTCTGTGGGTTAAAATTCTGTCTGTACTCCAATGATGCAGATTGTGGGTAAAAATCAGATTGTAGGATGTATGCATACTTCATAGTGGTCTACTGTAGGTTTACTCTGTATGATTGGCTAGCTATGGTGCATTCCACCTGCCAAGTACATCATTAAGGGGTTTAATGGCCACAGTTTAAGTGATACAGGGCTCATCAGTACTTAATATATCATTGGCTTTCTCAGACATTTTATTTTTTATTTTTTGACAGCCTTCCTTTCTGAGTACTGTGGCATGCTGCACAAACCTGTCTCACAGAGATAAATAAAGCTTAGCAGTGAGCAGACATGCCCCCATGGCAGGTCACACTCAGCAGGCCTGTGCACTATGCAAACATGCTCAAACCCAGAGAAAAAAGTGCTCCTAAGGTAAACAAAGCTTAGCAGTCACCAGACACCCCCCTGCTGAACAGGGTGATGTGCCATGCAAATAGGTGCCATTGAGTTCCAATGAGCTTAAAAGTTTGCAGACACACCCCCTTTTGATGTCAGCTACCTCTTCTGTGGACAATAACATGGTTCTGTGCCTACACGAATGGGATCTGCGGATGCAGATACCCATTTGTCCTCTTCAGTAATCCCAGGTCAGTTGCATATAGATCAGTGAACAGTACCTGTTAACTACACTGATTCAGGCCCTGCCTTGTTGGCAACCACAGCAGTCCTACATTGTACATACCATACAGGGTCCTCTAAAGCATTACTGTTTCATACTAACAAATTCTTGTTTTTATGATTTTTTTTTCAATTTTTTTTCCATAATGGCATGTTTGTGCACTGCGGTGTGCCACACAAACATACCCAGGATATTAAAAAATAATAATTTTACATTATTTTCCATATGGTTTTGGACATACAGTGGTTACTTTTGCACATATCTGTGTCCCCTATACTATTTATGCTACTGTAACTAGACTTTTACAGCCCCTGCTGTCATTTTTCCATCCTGTACACGGAATTTTTCCATGTACATTACAGACACCAACATGGGGTCTGCATGACTGCCTGTATGCTTGCTTGATCAATCTACCTCCCTCATTTGCATGCATTTTACCTAGTTATGTGGTGATATGCATGCCACAGACACTTCCATGTTCATAAGCTTGTGCACGCCCCTTGGCTCCCTTTACTGGATCGCACATCTGCTTACTTCTGTGTAAGCACCATGCCACTATGCCTATATGTCAAATAAGTTCATGTAGGCTTTATTAAATTCCTCCCCTTGCTTTTTTTTTAAACTAATGGCACACAAAAGTGTTTTTCCACATGTAAGGCAATGCCTGCCAGCAAATATTTGGAATTATACTACACAATGAAGCAGTTATAAATTCTCTGGAAAAAAATTGGACCTTAAAATAATAAGACATAGAAATTTTATTATACATATATACTGCCAACAGTTAAATAAATATTAAACCAAACTGATTTGGGAGAAAGCTTTGGCCAAACGCATAATCAGATAAGATAATTGTATTTCAATCTATACAGACTAGAATACAGACTAGGACCTCCCAGAAACTATTGCCATCATCCTTGGCATGAATGAAATGAATGAACAAGATTTTGAGTAGCATATGAATAAGCTCAAACAGGATCTTACCCAAGAAGTGCTTATCAAACTCATTTATTATGCTTCTGACACTTTAGAATATGATTTCTTGCCAGAATTCCATATAACAAGTATAAAAAGCAATTGCCCACTAAGCTGCCTCAGTGAATTAGTCAAAGATGACAGGCTTTCTGTTAAATGCCGTTGCATCTTCTGAGTTCAAGCCTGATCATGTACACACAGGTACTAGCTGTTTGATGACATAGCTGTCAAACGATTAGGGTGACCCAGTCTAATGACAACTCAAGCCAATTAAGTGACAAGAAAAAATGCTGGAGAGCAGCCCATAATTAAACTGCCTTTTTTGGCATGCTAAATATAGACTATTTTACTGAAAGTGAAAGAAGCACACTTTAAACTTCTGTCTGTTGGCTTAAAGGAACAGGGCCTAAAAAGTGCATTTTTTTATTTGTGAGTACTGCATTACAGGAAAAAGTCTTGTATGGATGGTCCTCTGTATTTTTATTTGTCTGTGCTGTACTAAATATATTAAACTGAAAAGAACATCTATCCTTAACAAGAAGTATTGGATTTTATGTCAAAGAATGCACAGCTGAATTCACAAACTGAGCATTTAGCTGAACACAGATAACTTATTTGCTTCCTAACCACTTAGACTACCAGTAGACTGCTATATGTCATTTGCTTACAAAAAAAAAAATGCTGTGAGTTTCCAGGTTTCCAGAAGGGTTTCATCTCCTTCGTTTTCATTAATCTGTGTTCATAAAACAGAAACATTATAAAAATTATTTCAGACTGAGCAATAGACATCATGCACAGTTTCATAGACCTACTAAATTAAATCTGTATTTCATGCTGAACAATCTTTATTTAATCATTTGTCAGTTTTATGTCTTTTATATTCTTATACCCTAGGTTTAGCGAATGAGTACCATGAACTCTGCTCTTTGTGGGTGGGATTTATGTTTTTATGCCACAGAAAACGCCATTTTGTGATATAGAGGCAAACTGTCTTATGAATCACAATTCCTCTCATATTGTTCCTGCTCATCAATCACAGAACATGGGTCATGTTAAGTAAATTATCTGTTTGCTATAGCACAAGTGAAATGCAGGCATTAATATACATGGACTTGGAGTGTCTGGTTTCTGCAACTTGACCAAATGTAAGCACATATTGGAGGGAAATGGAGGAAGCAAAACAGGACAGAGGTAAGTTGGAAGTAACTGTGATGTTAAAGAATGTGTGGTATAGCAGCTATCAGTCATCATATTCATAATATATTATTTTTGCAGTAGGGTAAGTTTCTGCCATGTTTACATAATGTTATAGCCATTTATTTTTTTTTCAGAATATTAAAATAAGGTACATATATCTATTCTATTATTAATTGTTTATTTACTGGCCATTAGTCATAGTGTAAATTAATGACTCTAAAATTCAGAAGGAGTTATGAAAAGAACTATAAGAACAGTGGTGGAATGTAAACTATCTTTAAAAAAGTCAGTGATGTTTGACAAAATATGGGAAGCTAGGGGTTGTTAAAAGAACACTGTGCCTTGGACCAGACATCCATGAAGGGACACAGGGAAATTAAATCATGAGGACAAGAATGCAACATTAGCATAGATAGGATAGAGAAAAAAGGGTTGCCCACCCCCTCTTGCAAGCTGTCAAGGGGCTCAGTTGATACCTCCGAATAGTTGATGACTGGGTGCATTTATACAAAAGATATTATAGGCATTAATTTATGCAGACAGCGTGTCTAGATACTAATAACTACAATTAATAGAGGGTCCATGCTACAGTTCTGGTCCATTCTGAGTTCAGTTTGTTGATTTTTTTTCCTTTGGGCCCTCATCTTGTGAGGAGATATTTTTTTTTCAGGTTTGTACTGAGACACTTGCCAGTCTGGACACCATGTGGGGTGGCAAATTAATTAGCTTCACCTAGGAAAGATAGGGGGTTTTGTTAGAAAGACATGATCTCTGAGACACAATGTATTAGAAATGAAAGTGTCATTAGGTAGAAATGGTGCCACAGACATGACAGTATAAATATTAGGAGGATAATTATGCTTCTTATCAAATGATTTTTAGTATGCTTGTGGGCCTTGAATACATATACAAGATAACACTGCTGGCCAAGATACACCTTCATTATGCGGTAAAGGCCTAATGTCATTTTACTCCATGAATTCTATCCATGACCCTTGGAGGATCTTAGCTGAGCTAAACTTAGCTGTACTTTTGCAGGGTGATTTTTCAGTCTACTTATTAATAACGGAAGTCATGTAGAAATCACTGATCAGATTAGAACTAAAAAAAAACTTTAAACTGGAATGTAATTCATAAATATACTGACATAAATTAGCATCTTTTCCATGAAAAGAAAAATTAAACCAAAACATTAAAGGCAATAATAAATGCTTCTACATATGGAAATCCAACATTATTTAATAAAGGTTTAGTGCTTTTGTTGAACGCTGAGCAAGATTTCCCACAACAATGCAGTTCATTGCTTTATAATCAATTTAATTTCTTTTAACCACTGATGAGCTGAGACAAATAATCTTACATGTGTAAAAAAATTAGATGACTTTTAAGCACTTTGAACCAAACAAAAAGCAAGTTATTTTCATGATGAACTATGTTGACGGTGCAACAAACAGACAAATAGAGAAACATGTAAGTACTCAAATTTGTTTATTATTAATGGTCTCAGTTTTCAAATAAGAGCTGTTAATTTTGGTATGGCCATTAAATCTGAGAAATTAATTTGCTTGCAACCTGATCTTCTGCTATTATTCATTTACTTCTAATAAGTTGTTGCTAAGAACACTAATTTCCATAAATGTGGACAAATGGTATTTTGGCAGAACAGATCATTATTTTTATTGAGAGTCTTGACACCATTCTGATAAACTTCTGTAATGACTTTCTTGCTTAACCATATACGTTAAACATCTTTCCACAATTACTATATCACAGGGGGGAATGTAATAAAGCCTACATGGTTGTATTTACCGTGTAGGCATTGTGGCATGCTGCTTACACGAAAGTAAGAAGATTACGATCCAGTAAACAGAGCTGGGTAGGGAACATATACGTGCCAGCACTGAAGTATCCTTGGCATGCAAATCACCTCATAAGCTAGTAATTTTTATGCAAATGAAGGAGGTAGAGTGATCCAGCAAGCAGAGAGGCAGCACTGCACACCATGTTGGTGTCCATAGTGTACATGGAAAAAATTCCATGTACAAGACTTCAAACAGACAACAGGGCCTGTAAAAATGTAGCTAGATGGACAGAAATAGGATAGCAGACACAGATATATGCAAACTATCCACCGTGTGTCCAAAAATGTAAGGGAAATAAGTTAAAATAAATTTATTTTTTTAATGATCTGGTTATGTGTGCGCAGCATGCCGCAGTGTGCAAACATGCAGTTATGTAAAAAAAAAAGAAAGAAAAAGAAAAACCAAATGTCATAGCGTGTGAGAGAAATATATTATAAGACACTATATAGAGTATCCACAATGGTGGAATGTTGCTGTTGTTAACGAGGTAGGGCCTGGAACCACATAGTTTCCAGGATGTGTGCATGCAACCCTATGCAAATAAGTTGGGGTTACTGAAGAGCACAAATGGGTATCCATGCCCATATATCTCTTCCGTGTAGGCATAGAACTGTGTCAGTGTCCACAGACGAGGTAGCTGACATCAACAGGGGTGTGTGTCTGCGGACTTATAAGCTCATTGGAGCTCAGCTCCTCCTGTTTGCTTGGCACACTGCTGTGCTCAGTGGGGGGGGATGTACACTGGGTGTTAAGCTTTGTTTACTTTTGGGACATGTGTTTCATTGTGTCTGCACAGTGCGCTGCCATGCTGAGCATGCTCTTTCAGGGGGTTGTGTATAGTGACTGCTGAGCTTTGTTTATCTTCAAGGCACTTGTTTCCATGTGTTTGCATGGCATGCCGCAGTGCTCATTGTATCTAAAAGCCAGTGATATATTAATTACTGATTCACTTAAACTAGAGCTATTCAATGTTCTTAGTGGTGCACTTTACAGGTGAAATGCATCATAGGTAGCCAATCACACAGCCTACACCTATAGCAGAGCCCAATAAAGGTTGCATACACCCTACAATTTGATTTCTCCACCAAAATTGACCAGTGGGGTACAGACTTGTGAATTTTAACCTACGGAATGCTAGGGGCTGCTGCACATCTGCTACATCTGTATGTGCTAGATACTGAGGTCAATGCTGCTGCTGCTGACAATAGGTCTACACTGAGAAGGAAAAGAGCATTCAGTCCCAGGCTAACCTTCCAGAAGCTACATGAGCAGGAGACTGTAGAGTGCTACAGGGTAGATAGGGACATACTACAACAACTCACTGAGCTCTGCTGCCCTCAACTCAGACCCGAAGCCAACACAGGGGAACCCATCCAAGTGGACACAGAGGTATGTGTAGCGCTAAGGATACTAGCCAGAGGTACTTTCCAAAGAGTTACAGGGGACATGATGGGGGTCTCACAGGCATCAGCATCCAGGGTACTCCACCAGTTCCTGGATGCCATGCTACCGCATGCCAGTTAGCACATTTATTTTCCCCTCATCCCTGCAGTGAGGGCCAGCAATATGCAGCACTTTTACCATGTAGCACACTACCCTGAGGTATTGGGTACTATAGGCTGCACTCACTTACACATCAAGGCACCATCAACCTCCATCAACCACAAGGGGTATCACTCCATCAACTTCCAGGTCATGTGCAATGCCCAGGGCATTATCATGAATTTGTGTGCTGGCAGCCCTGGTAGTTATCATGACTCCCATATCTGGCATACATTGCAGCTGCACCAGATGTTTGTCTTGGGGGACATCCTGCACAGCCATTTATTGGGGGATGCTGGCTATCCACTAGAACCATGGATGATGACACCCATCAGAAATGCACACACACCCATGAAAAAACACAATAATGAATCACACACACAAACTTGAAACACTATAGAGTGTTTGTTTGGGCTGCCAAAGTCACAGTTCAGGTGCCTTGATATATCTGGTGGAGCCTTGCAGTACCCTCCAGCCACATGTGCACAGATGTTCACAGTATGTAAACACAAAAGCCAGAAGAAGTAGCTGAACTGAACCCAGGCAAAGTATTGCAGGCTGCAAATCACCACACAGTTGTAGAATGCAGAATCCACTTTATTAACTTCAGACAAAAAAATTCAAGGATGAGCGCTTTCTTCCAGAAAGATCTAGACTTCATCAGACAATTTACCCCACATAGTTACTTCCTTCTTATACAGTCCAAACAGGAAGCTCCACCTAGTTATAAACTAACCAAACATGTCATTAAAAGCACAATATTTACAGTCACTGAATTTAAAAAGCAGACAAACTATATAAACTGAAAAAGTTCATGGAACACACCACCTTAAAAACACACTATATATAAACACTGCTTCATAAAAATGACAATTTACAATAAATATTTAAATATGTTGAATGTGTTAAAACAATAAATATGTGTGATTTAATACTAAAAACTAGATATAGTAGAAAATGTTTAAGATAAATAAATACACTTAACATAAATACTGAACATGGGATATTAAAATGTTAAAATGTTAAAATGCATAATGGAGAAATATATATATATATATATATATATATATATATATATATATATATATATATATATATATATATATATATATATAAACACACACACACACACACACACACACACACACACACACACACACACATAAACACACACACACACATGTTATCTTTCTAGTGCCTTTAGTTTTAAAATTGGGCTAATTGAAATATTCTCATTCAGGCCTGGCCAGTTCACAGTATGTACCATGCTACACAATATGATCTTTCAGAAAAAGCAGCAGCAGGATCAGCAAAGGGAAAGGACACTCAGCATCCCACCAGTGCCTTGGTCCCCACAGCCACAGCCACAGGAGGACTTGGAGGAGGTATGCCCTGGCCTTGGCCAAGAGATAATGCATAACACATACACTGACAACCTAGGGCCTTAGGGACTGACATCTTACTCTGTGACTCGCATGTATATCATAAAAATGATGCCATCCTGCCCACACATCCTGTACCTAACCATGTATTGGCTGTGTACTGCATGTATTGGACAGAGTCAGCCCCAAACTACAGGTCTCTCAACTGCTGTATTCGCAAGGTAAGTCACTCACCTATACACTAACTGTAAGGGGTAGTAAAACATGGTAGTATATGTATGGACTTACCACATGTATGCAAAGGAATATAGTAGGCTACTGGGCCACTTGGAGAGATCTAACAGCCACATGGTACAACAGGTACCCAGTCCAATAGCATGTGCTCGATAATAATCATTATGTCACATGGCTGGAATATCCAGTACATTAGTCAAGGGAGATGGTAAACAGTGGGGACACAGGACAGTTGCAGAACTGTCTATGCCAGCAGATCATGGGCTGCTTATCCTCCATCCCCATCATATCAGTGTTCCCATACAATTGCTGTAACAGTACATCAACAATGATATATCAGCCCACCAGCCAACCCCAGGGTTGTGACATAGAACCTGCGCACACATTGGATGTTACACGTAACACAGGAATGATAATGTATGTCTGTATGTTGTTGATTGTGTGATGAATGACACAGCTCTGTCTGGCGGCCTATGTGGTTGAGTAAGCTAGGGATGTTAACATAGTGTTGGTTTGAATCTGGCAGCATCTACATCTTTTGCATATGAGCTAGTCATATGTTGGTATTCCCACAGACTGTCAGACCCCGAAATCTGTTACTGCAAAAAGCTGGACAAGGTCAGAGAGAATGGGGAAACAAAGGGCCATAACTACAGGCAGACATTACACATGCTCTGATTAACCTAGAAGGTGGCTAGTATAACAGTGGGTTGCATCACAACAGAATATCTACATGATACAAAGTCTGTTGCTCAAATGTGTCTGTGGGTAGTACTATTCAGTGACTGCATATAAAATAAGTTACCAGAACACCACAAACATGAGGAACAGACCAGACATATGGAGCGAAATGCTGGACTTTCTGCAAAAACTTGTACATTGAGAGGTATGTAGACTGTCACCATGTGAGTGGTGTTACATTATGTACCCCAGTCACATATTAAGTACAGCAGACAGCTAGGGAATGCCGTGGACAGGTTCAGGGAAGTGCTATTCTGCAGAAACAGGTGCAGCTGCCAATGTCTGTTGCACACAAAATCCCGGACTGTAGTACAGGTAGCTCTGGCCTGGAGTCACCTTGTAAGTACTAACAGTTCCAATGGGCATGTTCCTACACTTAGCTAACTTGAGTGCACTTCTGTTGCCTCTCCATCACAAAGACCTGCTATGTGCAGAAATATGTCTGTACATACGGACAGCTACATATACATATATATACATATACATTCTGTCTGTCCCTATCCTCCACTCACATGAGTAGTGTATCTAACAGTATATAACCCAAATGCATATAATGCTGATATCTACCTATCTTTATCTATCCATCTATATATCTAAACAAGTACACAAACCAGAAAGGCCATGGGCCAAAATAATGCAGCATACATAAAAATGAACCAACATTCAAGAAAATAGAAGTTGTTCTCTTTGTTAATCCAAAATAGCTTAAAAATCATCCAGGCAAGACAAAATTCCACCTGAATTCAGCAACGACCAACCATCTGGTAACCACCAAGCTGACACAGGATCAAACAGACCGGTTTCGCCCCATGGCGTCTTCAGTGCATGCAGGAAGCGAATACAGGAAGTGATCTAACAAATAAGATATCAAGATCAAATAACATAAACATTTTTAAAGTGCCAAACACCAATATAACATATACAAATGGAAACTGCAAATCAGTTAAAATGTTTCATTTTGACCAGGTCTATATAAACATCCTAGCTTAATAATCCACATTTTTCTTTTGTTGTCTAAAATGTGATGATTTGTATTAGCTGATAACAACTCACCCTTCACAGTCAATACCCACAAAAATAAAATGTGCCCCTAGATGCTCTAAAAGATGTTTGAACAGTGCACTTCTAGTGCATTTACAATTAATGTCACTAATATGCAATGCTATTCTATGTTTGAATGGACGGGAAGTCTGTCCAGCATAGAAAGCACTGTACTGACATATCGCCATGTAGATCAGCCATTCCGTATTACAAGTAATGAGACATCTAATATCAAAAATATTGTTGGTATTAACCGATGTGATGGACTTGGCTCCTGACACTACTTTACAATAAGTGCAATTACCACAAAAGGTACTTCCTTTGGGATCATGTTTACCATATTGCATAGTCCTATGTTTACTTCTTTTAAAACTTGATAAATGTTGACTGATATGTTTACCCCTTCTATAACCAAAAACACAATGTTCACCCAGAATGTGATAAAAAAAATGGATCAGATTTCAAAATATCCAAAAATTGATTAACCACTTCTTTAATCTTAAAAGTATTTGTACCATAAGTGGTAATAAATCTTGGAGTAGGGTCAGAGCCAAATATGACAATGTTGTATCTTTCGGCTTTTCCCAGTTAGGGGTCGCCACAGTGGAACTCCAGTCCACTAATGATTGGCAGTAGATTTTTACGTACCAAGTTTCCAGCCCTGATGCACAATCTTCAAAGAAGGTACACCCATTCACGCATATCTCCACACAGAAGATGCTTTAGCAGAGAATCGATCAGGACAACATCTTACTGTGAGGTGACAACGCTACCGCAGCACCACCACCGGTGTCCCCAATGTGGTGGAGGCAGTCACGGATGTGAGACTTTGCTGCATCCATAACCCTAAGAATATGTCTGGTGTGCCATTCAGAACATACCCATGCCTCCATGATGGCCCAAAACATATGTAGAGTGACTCAAGATGTGACACCAGATAGAGAGTAGGCCTCCTACTAATACTCTTGTCAAGCCATCTGTGTGGGATGCCACTAGCTCTCTGGCTATGGCCAATGTATGCACTCACTGGAGCCATAGTTGCCATACTTCCCTGTTCAAATTGTCCACCCTTTGACTGTCCAATATCTGTGGCTTCTGGGAACTGGGTATGTGTGGGCATACTGACTGTGTGTGGAGATAATAGGGTAGACGAGCGATGTCAAACTCTGGGACAGATTCAGCCACTGACAATCCCACCTGTGCCTCACTATGGCCACCATCATCATCAGAGACTGATGAGAGTCTGCCATCAGGTTGTGAGGCCAACCCCCCCACCCCCCGGTCACCTGTTAAAACCAAGACAAAATTATTTCCTTGTTTCACTTGAAAGAAAGTTACTGTTTGTCATTTTTGCATTTAAGTTACCTGTAACACATTGCATTTAAGTTACCTGGCACTTGCTCACTAAAGCAATTATATAAGTCAGCACTAAAAAATTAAAAGCACTACACCCTCACAAACGCCCCTTGAGTACTTTGTTCCCCATTGGCCCTTTTTTCAATTATAAAGGAATTCCCAATACTATTCGAGCATGTCCAAAGGTCAGTTGTCAATCTCTCTGGTCCAGCTGGTGAATCTGGGAATCTTGAGGCAATGTTACAACTGCCTCATGTACACAGACAACCCTCTCCTCCTCCCAACAAATTCTAACACATGTGAGAGATGCAACCATATAGCCAAACTGGAGGCTAAGCTCTCTCAACACAGTACTGACATAACCAGTCAGGAGGAGAAGGAAACCACACTCACTACAATTCCAATCTCACATAGACCTACCACGACAGCAAACCAAACACATAAACGCACAAAAACATACTCGGAGGCTCTAAATAAAAATCTGCCTATGCAGCAGAGACCTCCAAAGCAGACACCCAAGCAACCGCTACCCCAAAACAAAACACGTGCAACACATAGCTCACAAAGCCAGTGTGCCAAACAGACACAGCCCTTAAGGCTAAAAACCACACCTGATACACATGTAATAGGTGACTCTATCGTCAGGCACATTGACATCCCACTCACCAGGCTGAACAAGGAGAAGGTCACAGTGAGCTGCCTATCGGGCGCTAGGATCCGCCACATAACACAAGCACTCAGGTCACTCCAAGGCAAGTACAAATATGACTCAGTCATTGTCCATGCTGGTGTGAATGATCTGAGATGTACCTCCTTGGACTACATGAAAAGAGACATAGAGGAGCTCTCTGAGCATGTAGCCCAGGCCGGTAAGACCCTGACCTTGAGTAGCATCTTATCCTCACAAAGAATGATGCCACAATATGAAGACAAGATGATCAATTTCAACAATTGGCTTAAGTATTGGTGTCATTCAAAGGGGATCCAATGCCTGTCAGTCTGGGATGACATGCTCGACAAGCCACGATGCCTTGCTATGGACGGCTTGCACCTGTCACCCCTGGGCTTTCGGATATTGGCAAAGGCTCTTGCTACCCCCATAGTGCCTTTTTTAGGCAAGGCTCAAAAGACAAACCCACCTCCATAGGTATCACAAGGGATAAGAAACTAAGAGTAATGCTACTCAATGCCAAAAGTCTAAACCTCAAGATGCACGCACTCGAAACTCTCCTTAGCATGGAGAACATCGATATCTGTGCAGTAACAGAAACCTGGTTCAAGGCTCCCGAGAGCACCGCAGCACTACCAGGTTATACCTCATACCATGCTTTTCGGCCACAAAACTTGGACTGAACCACAAAAGGAGGGGGAGTATCAATATTCGTCAAAGATACCCACACCTCCAGGTTGGTGGCACAGCACGAAGCATCAGAGACTATCCATGTGCAACTAACAGTGGGTAAAACTGCCTTCCAGTTTATAGCCTGCTACAAACCTCCCTCCCAAACCCAGGAACCCCACTTGGCCTTCCTGAGAACACTGGAAAATATGAAGGTCTCTCCAAACACCATTATACTGGGTGACTTCAACTACCCAAACATAGACTGGGAGCATTACTCTAGCTCCAACACCCTAGCCCAAAGGTTCCTAGAATTTATAAACTCAAATGCTATGGAACAACTTGTTACCACTTCTACAAGAGGGGAAAACATACTGGACCTGATCATCACCAACATGGGGACTCTATGCTCCAGACCAGAAGTGTATCCCTCACTGGTAAGATCAGACCATAAACTAATCTCACTGGATATTCACATCACGACCCCACCCCCTGCCCAGAAAACCACAGTGAAAAACTTCTCTAAAGCAAATTTCACACTCCTCAAAACTGAGGTGGAATCCTTCAAAGCCACCGGGCCTGTGTAAAATACAGCCCAGACTGCAGTCCTTTATAAACGCATTCTATGAACACCTTCAGGAATGCATGGATCATGCAATCCCAAATAAAATCAAGACCCAATCCTCCAAAGGCAGACGTCCTGTCTGGTGGACCCCAGCCATAAACAACTATACAATAGAAGGAGGAAGCTACTACATGACAGAGCAAAATCCCAAAAAGGGAAGGCATCTCTGATCAGTATTAGCAAAAAACTACGGGCACTCATAAAATCGTCTAAGGCCAGCTTCGAGAGAAAAATTGCACAGGACACTAAGGATAATCACAAGGCTTTCTTTAGTTATGTTAGGAACCTGGGTGGGAATTCCCAGATATGCTCAGAATTAGTCCAAAATGACAAAAAATACACCGAACTCACAGACATTGACAACATCCTAGCTGACAGGTTCAGCGCAAACTCCCCCCCTCCCCACCAAAAGGGCAAATATCTATCCCAGCAGAGTGCTGCCCCCCTGACATCTCAGATGCTCAGGTAAGAGCCACCCTCTCCAAAGCAAAAAACACAGCATCAATGGGACCAGACGGTGTCCCGGGCTGTGCCCTACATGAACTCCAAGAAGAGCTAAACCCAAACCTAAAACTACTGTTCAGTCTCAGCCTTACTACAGGATATGTACCCAAAGAGTGGTGTACAGAAACAGTGGTCCCTCTCCACAAAGATGGTGCCTCAATGGATCTTGGAAACTATCAACCCATAAGCCTGACTAGCATGGTCTGCAAAGCTATGGAAAGGATCATCATGGACCTCATAAATAAAGATATTGGGGACCTACAGACACTGGATCCTATCCAGTTCGGCTTTGTTAAGGGCAGATCCTGCCTCTTAAACCTGGCCGATTTCTTAGAAACAGTCACCAAGGCCATTGACGAGGGGAAGGTGGTCCACACAGCCTACCTGGACCTCACAAAAGCCTTTGATACAATACCCCACTCGGGCATTATAGATGAGCTCACCAGCTTAAATATAAACCCCTATGTCACTAGATGGGTTGCAAACTGGCTCAAGGACAAAACCCACATGGTTAGAATTGCTGGAGCCATGTCATACTCCAAACCAGTTACAAGTGGCATCCCACAAGGCTCAGTCCTGGGACCTCTCTTGTTCGGTATATATTTCTTGGAGGTACAGGCCAACATGGAAGGACTGTGGCTGACCAAGTTCACAGATGACTGCAAACTGGGTGCCATAACAGAATCTCCAGCCGACACAAGCATCCTCCAAAAGGGCCTCATAGAAACAGACAACTGGTGCCTGAGCCATGGCCTCAAGCTAAATGCCAAAAAGTGTATAGTCATCCCCTTTGGCAAAAACAAAGTGCCCACAAATTACCACATAGGTGGTAATCCATTAAGTACAGAAGAAGTAATTAGGGACCTGGGGACCCAAGTTGATAGTAATCTCTCATTTGACAACCACGTGGCCAATGTGGTTAGAAAAACATTTTATATAGCCCACCTAATCATGAAGGGATTCATGTCTATATCAGGGGAGGTCATCATGCCTCTTTACTCATCCCTCATTAGGCCCATAATTGAGTGCAATGCCCCTTTTGGGATGTACCTTACCAGACACCTGCAGCAATGGGAAAGACCCCAAAAGTACCTCACCAAGAGGATCAAAGAGCTCAAACAGATGCCATATGCTGCCCGGTTAAAGAAACTCCAGCTCTACTCAGTGGCATACCGCCTACTCAGAGGCTATCTGTGCCTGACGTATAAAGCCATGTCCAACCCGGAATTAATGGGCATGCTGCACCTCAGAAAATCCAAATCCCATCGAGCTACGCGCTCAAGAGACTTGAACCTCAGCATTGAAATAAATAGGACATGCTGGAGGGACAGATTCATAACCCAGAGGCCCCCTTCACTCTGGAATAAAATCCCAGTCCAGGTTAGGCAGAGTCCCTCATTGACTCTCTTGAAGAGGAATCTTGATGATTGGATGGGAGATCATAGGTTTACCCCGGGTATCACTTCTGTGTCACTGTTAGACAGAAGCACAGTATACTAACCTCGAAAAAGGGCATAGCAAAATTAATTTAAAATGGGTAGTGAAAGCCAAACACACTCTGGCTAGGCTTATAAATGCTCTAGGGCAGATAGCCTAGTATGAACCTATGAACCTATGAACCTAAAAGCAGTACATTACTACCTGCACTTTATATATGGTAATCCACACAGACTCATGCAAATGAGGATCCACAACTGCATTACCAGTCTCACATTTTCTCATCTCCATTCCCATGCACAACAGACAACCTTACAATAACATGCACATACAAGTCAAAGCCTTTATAACATGCACATCAGTTACATCAAGTTAAAGTTGCCAGTACAATTTACCTGTAAGATATGCAATATGACACTGTACTTGACAGAACTACACATTAAACCCAGTGCACCTATCTTGAGAATGATATGCCAGTACTAGCATCACTGCCTCAGGTATGTAACATGTCCATTTTGTGTTTGAACAGGCATCTTGGATTACTTGCCTCATGTATACCAGGCTGTGTAGTCCCTCATGCCTATAAGTGCAAATGTGTTAATGTTCATTCAAATACACACTTGTGATTATCCAGTCTATGAGCTGTGGTGAATTGTTCCAGAATGGTACATACAAATATTCTAATCTGGCTAAACACAACATTTGTACATAGTGCAATATGGCACGCCTTAACTTTCATAGGGTATATATGATTAATAAAACAACAGTATCATGTTTACCACATACACTACCATGAGCTTGGGCAACTCATGACGGACCTATGAAATGGTGAGGGAGAGGTATTGTCAGCACCACCATATGTTGCAACACTACAGGGTAATATGTGCATATGTCCACATGTACAGTAGCCACTGTTGCTGGCTGTATTGCTGAGATTCAGAATATGTGTGCACAACTGAGCTTCAACCCAACCCCCCCTCCATGCATATAGAACTGACACCCATGTACAAGTATGTATAGCCTGCTACAATGACTGATAAAGTATTTAAATGGAGGACACAGTAAGTTTACCTGGACACTCCTCTGCTGGGGTCACTGTGGCACACACCCCCATGATGTATGGTGTGATGGATACCGGGGAGCTGTTGTGTGTTCTTAGGTTCACTAGGAATTCCTCTATGGCAAAAGTGGTTGTTCCAATGCAGGCCCTCCACCGATTCTGGCATGATCCCTGTTCAACATCACCTGCCCTTTTTCATACAGCATTAACCATATCTGTCACTCTGTGTTGCACCTGCTAATAAGTCCTGTCTGGCTGGACAATCTTATTGACATCCTGCACAAGGTCTGCCTACAATGCTGCCCATTGTTCATGATTAGGCCTTCTCCTGGACAGCAACGTCTGATGATGATGCCTTAGGTCATCCACTATTACCTCATTCTCTCCATTGGAGAAGGGGGCATGCCATCTACTATACATGGTTCCGGAAAGACAACAAAAGGGGAACACATTACAGGACCAGATACATGGATGTCCACTATGTACAGATTCAGTGCACTCATAATGGCCTGCACTACCCACTGCTCCCTCACACATCATACCCCACAGTCTGACAACATATTACATGTGTGGATCCCAGCATTATAGTAGCATTATGGGGTATGTCATTGTGTGCCATGACAGATTCTGCTGTATGTTCCTATACCCAGCACTGCAGTGTACTGTGGTGTGTCCCTATGGGCAACCTGCCACTACTATGTCATACAGCCACTACCAGAGAAATAGCAGTGTGCTATTACAACCACTATATGGGGACAATCCGGCAATACAAGTGTGCCACAATGACAGAAAACTATGCAAACCTGCTGTAGAATGCGTTCCCTGTAGGCATCATACCTCTCAACTATGCAGATGTTTGCATACTGTCAAGATATTTACTTCATACTTTTGGTCATTTTCACACAACATTGTGGATTTCTGACAAAAGGCTGGCCAATCATTGATGGTTGATGTCAGAAAATAAAGACAGACATCTGAGTTTAAGATGTCATACCCTTCAGAACACAGTTATACTACTGTAATATTTGTTATTCTATTCACTTTCTTACTTTGTGCGAGCAATAGTTACAGTGTCCCTAATTTTGGGCCTTTGTCCCTCCATTAATTATGAGTTTGTTCAGATTTCTTCCTGTAATAGGTTGACAGCTATGTTAGGCATAGCTCTCAACCAGACAGGGACAAACATCAATAGAATCATGGACTTAGCCAGAGTACATCAAGGACAATCAAGGACACTTTTAAAATGTTAGAACTATTTATGTGAGGCATTGACAGAATGAGAGGAGGTGAATTAGTGTACATCATCTGACATTACAGGAGTATACACCCTTACTTATTGTCACTGTGTATTATGTGTAATTCACTAGCTTTCCTACAATAGCCAGCCATTGTATGAGGGATTAAGAAGCACAGAGCTAACATGTGAGTGGAAATCAGGGACATTTGAGAGGCATGCCTGTAGGTGTAGGACAGCTGAGTATCAATGACATGTCATTACCATAGATCTAAGACAGACTTACTGCTGTAATCCTCATTCCCCATACCGCCATCCTCCCATCTGCATCCTGTTATATGGAGAAATTGATTACATACCTGGTGGAGTGCAGTACTCCTTTGTTGAACTTTGCTTCCGGTAATCTTTTGAAAATATGCTCTCTGTGTGAGGTAAATCTCATACAGACTTGTTCCCCATAACCAGCTGCCTGCATTTTTGAGGTTCTGCTTATTAGCAGGTACTTTCCTCTGCATCAATATGTGGCTCTAATATGGTAATTGCAGCCAAAACAGCTAAATTGCACTATCATTAGCAAATGACATGCCACCACTGTGCAATATATAAGGTCTTCATGTAGACCTGGGTCCCTTTCTTAGCTGTTAGAATGGACATTACTGAAGTCTGGAGACTACATCATTGCAGAGGGTAGGTACCATAACTGTAAACTATAGAGATTTGTGCAGTATGTCCATAGTTTTGGCTCATATGTGTAGTCAGTGTCCTATGACATTGTGGTCATCAGGCAATTCACTGACAAACATTGTGGGTTGATGTCAGTAATGGAATACATACATTTGAGTGTCATACTTCATACCTCTCAGAATATGCATGCTAATGCAAAAGCTGTTATTCTATCAACTTAGTATCTATGTAAGAGCAAACTGTAAAACATGCCCCAATCTCTGAATCTTTGTCTCTGCCATTAAGTATGGCTGTGTACGGATTCCTTATGCTAGGGATTGGGAGGTGTGGTAGATCTGTAGTAGCTACCTTTATGTACAGGTGTATGTGTTACAGGCTGCAGCTACTGCTGCAGCCTAGAACATATAGGGGGGAATGTGAACACTTTGAGGACAGCTAGACATATAACTGTGGCAACTGTGGCAGCCCTGTCATTATGGCAAAGCCAGAGTAAGGGTACACTTTACAGTCCAATCCAGGCACGTGATTAAAGTACACCTGTTATGTAACAGTGCTAATAACAGAGTAGTAGGGGACATATAGTTATGCTATACAGATATGTGCAGTGTGCCCCTACCTGCAGGCCTTTGACTTGCAAAACTGGATATTAGCTCATTAATTAGCAGCAATGTGTGCAGGTAAAGATTGCATGATTCAGTCATTAATCACTGTCTTCACAATAATGTAATTGAACTGCAACAAAAGACTGGATTTGAACCCAGGACTGTGTGTGGCAAAATGTATTACATGTAAGGCATTTAACAGACAGAATTACTGAGTCGCTGCTACAGTAGGTATATTTGCAAGGTATATGTGCAGACACACAGGCTGTGACACACATTATCTGCATCCATCAGTATGTGCATGGCTTTCTATGGCAGTATTTCTGCACCATGGTCCAGGTTGAACATGTTCTTTGCCATTGCTGCCTTAGCAGGTGTCTTTCTACATGCTGCTTATACAAGGGTACATTTACCTGCTATTACATACCTCACTTACATCAATTTTTATGTCTTTGGCTGTCTAGCTGTGTATTACTGCACCAGAGTCCAAGGTGCACTCCCATTTTTCCCATTAACTTTAATTCCAATTTGTGCAGTGTGGCATGGTGGGCAGCTCCGCTGAGACACACTTAATGACTGCAAGTGGCAATCACTATGTTTTGATGAAAGCACCTGTTTTAATTAAGATATGTGTGGCATGGCAGGTTAATGCAGTATACTGTGGATGTGATGGGCTTGGGGTTGAAACATGGCAGAGGTGTCTATTTTGTTCATGTGTCTAACAGTGTTAGAAACACATTTATCCATTAAAGCTCTATTTAGCAGAGCTAAGTAAAGCTGTACAGCATGCAGTGCAGCTCTGAGCTAAAAAAATATAAAGAAAAGAAAAAAGGGGAGATAGGTAAGTGGTGAAATGGGGGCAAGAAGGGGGAAAACCATAGTGAAAGGCATGGAGGGATGTGCAGAAAGGGTGTAGGAAAAAAAACACAGCAATCCATTTCTTGTACTGCAACAGCAGTTGCACTTTGACAAATTTTGTAGATTAATTTGGTCTCAAACCCTCTCAAACCCCAAAAAGAGGGGTGAGGACAACATACCTGCATTGTCAAGCCAATTGAACCAAATTACTTGTGTCCAGTGGACACGTGTGTGAGATGGAGTGATATGTATGAGGCAATGTTTTTTTGGGACAAGTACCCATTTTTTTATTAAGGTGAGAGTGGAATGTTGGGAAAGGGACATAGGTATGTGTGGGGATGTAGGTTGGGTAGGAGCAGATGCATTCACAGACGGACAAGAAGACAAGACAGCAGACAGGGGGGCAGTGTATAACACATGAGGTGGGTGAACATCTTGGATGGGGAGGGTGGTGTGGAATCCAAGTCACACGTGCCTCCAGACAGCAGCAGTGTGACTCATGTACCCATACATTGTGTATTATTGCACCAGAGTCCAAGATATACTCCCATTAATTTTTAATTCCAATTTGTGTGGTGTGACATGGTGGGGAGCTCCGCTGAGACACGCTTAATGACTGCAAGTGACAATCACTATGTTTTGATGAAAGCACCTGTTTTAATTAAGATCTGTGTGGCATGGCAGGTTAATGCAGTATACTGTGGATGTGATGGGCTTGAGGTTGAAACATGGCACAGGTGTCTATTTTGTACATTTGTCTAACAGTGTTAGAAGCACATTTAGTCATTAAAGCTCAATTTAGCAGAGCTAAGTAAAGCTGTGCAGCATGCCGCGCAGCTCTGAGCTAAAAAAATATTAAGAAAAGAAAAAAGGGGAGATAGGAAAGTGGTGAAATGGGGCAAGCAGGGGGAAAAACATAGTGAAAGGCATGGAGGGATATGCAGAAAGGGTGTAGGAAAGAACCACAGCTATCCATTTCTTGTACCGCAACAGCGGTTGCACTTTGACAGATTTTGCAGATGAATTTGGTCTCTCAAACCCTCTCAAACCCCAAAAAGAGGGGTAAGGACAACATAGCTGCATTGTCAAGCCAATTGGACCAAATTACTTGTGTCCAGTGGACACGTGTGTGAGATGGAGAGGTATGTATGAGACAATATTTTGTTTGGCACACGTACCCATTTTTTTATTAAGGTGAGAGTGGAATGTTGGGGAAGGGACATAGGTATGTGTTGTGATGTAGGCTGGGTAGGAGAGTATGCATTCACAGACAGATAAGAAGACAAGACAGCAGATAGGGGGCAGTATATAACACATGAGGTGGGTGAAGACCTTGGATGGGGAGTGTGGTGTGGAATCCAAGTCACATGTGCCTCCAGACAGCAGCAGCATGACTCATGTACCCACACATGGGACTGTCGGCACTACTCCTTTACTGACCAGTGGGGGGCTATGCTGGAGGCTGCCTGCCAGGGCCAGGCTGTCCAACCAGGTCAGCCAGCATGGTCTCAATCTGGTGCAAGTGGTCTTCATAGCTGTGATGAACAATCCTGCACACCATAACCGGCAGTTGATCCTGGGTGACAATGGCCGCTTCACCACCGCTTCCTGGGAGAGGCTGGGCCCCATCCCCTGAGACGATCCCACCTGACGGCGCAGGTGGTGCAGGGGCAGTGGAGGGGGCACCACTGGTCTGTGTCCCAGATGTGCCGGGACCCAATGTCATGGCCAGTTGAGGCAAGGTAGGCAGATCAGCAGGAACTGGCCTACTTTAACATGTTGTGGTAAAGGAGGTATAACAATAAGTATAGGTTAGTTGTTAACAAATCATTGTTAGTAATGACAGCATGGCATAACATTAGAAATAACCCGGTTACATATCAATGCATATTATATGAAACACAGCAATAAATAACAGAACAGTCGGTATGTTAATAGCATGCCAGTAACAGTTATGGCATAATGCTAACAAAATAGGTAATTTAACAAGATATGTTAATATGCAACCATTATAATGCACAACAATAATAAAACATGTCTCAAAATACAGTTGATGTAACAACATATGTTCATAAGTTCATAGGTTCATAGGTAGGTACTAGGCTATCGGCCCAAGGGCTTATGTAATCCTGGCCAACAAGGTTCCCTGGCTTACGCCACCCAAGAAAGTTATTTTCCTGTGACACTGTCGACCAAAGACACATAAGTGATCCCCGGGGTGTATTTCCTATTTCCCATCCACTCATTAAGATATTCTGGAAGAGTGCTAATAAAGAACTTTGCTTGACATAGATGGGTAGCCTGTTCTTGAGTATGGGAAGTCTCTGGGACAGGAATCTATCCCTCTAGCATGCCCTGTTTATTGTGGTGACAAGGTTTAGGTCCCTAGAGTGAGTAGCTCGGAGGGATTGGGATTTCTTTAGGTGCAGCATGTCCAACAGCTCTGGGTTTGACGTAGCTTTATATGTTAGGCAGATATCACCTTGGAGTAGGTGATATGCTAAAGAGTAAAGCTGGAGTTTTTTGAGGCGATCAGTGGAGGGCATTTGTTTGAGGCCAGTAATCCTCTTTGTGAGGTACTTTTGTGGCCTTTCCAGCTGCTGCAGATGTCTTGTGAGGTACATTCCAAAAGGAGTGTTGTATTCTATAATGGGTCTAATGAGTGTCGAGTAGAGAGGAACAATGACCTCTTTTTGCCTGGATGAGAACCCTTTTATGATGAGGTCTGCCACGTAGAAGGACTTCCTGACTACTGTGGTGATGTGACTATCAAAGGAGAGACTATTGTCCACCTGGGTCCCAAGGTCTCTTATCACACATTCCGTGTTAAATAGATTGCTGCCTATGTGGTAGTTCATGGGTACAGAGTATTTACCAAAGGGGATGACACTGCACTTTTTGGCATTCAGCTTGAGGCCATGGCTCTGACACCAGGCATCTATCTCAGCGAGGCCCTTCTGTAGGATGTCCACATCATTTGGGGACTTGATTATGGCTCCTAGTTTGCAGTCATCTGTGAACTTCAATAGCCAGAGGCCTACTGTGTTAGCCTGTACATCAGAGAAGTAGATACCAAACAGGAGAGGTCCCAGGATGGAACCCTGTGGTACTCCACTTGTCACTGCTTTAATGTCAAATTTGGAGTCTGCAACTTTTACAGTGTGGGTTCTGTCAGTGAGCCAGTTGGCAACCCATCTTGTGATGTAGGGATTTATACCTAGTTTAGTGAGTTTAGCTATAATTCCAGAATGGGGGATGGTGTCAAAAGCCTTGGCGAGGTCAAGATAGGCTGTGTAAACCACCTTACTCTCATCTACGGCTTTGGTGACTGCCTCAAAGAAGTCGATCAGGTTCAGGAGGCATGACCTGCCTTTCACAAACCTGAACTGGGTGGGATCCAGAGCTTGGAGGTTACCAATGTCTTTGTTTATGAGTTCCATGATGATACATTCCATGGCCTTGCAGACCAGGCTCATCAGGCTAATAGGTCAATAGTTCCCAGGATCAATGGTGGCTCCCCCTTTGTGTAGTGGGATAACTGTTGCTGTGCACCATTCAGTGGGCACAAAGCCTGATGCGAGGCAATTATTGAACATGGTGCTTAAGTGGGGAGCCAGTTTGTTCTGAAGTTCATGTAAAACGCAGCCTGGGATGTTGTCCGGTCCCATGGATGCTGTGTTTTTGGCTTTAGAGAGTGCAGCTTTTACCTGCGTAGTTGTGATTACAGGGACTCTGCATTCTTCCTGTATAGATATGGGCCCTTTAGGGGGTGAGAGGGGGGTAAAGTTAGCGCTGAACCTATCTGCCAGGATGTTGGCAATATCAGCTGGTTCTGTAATTTTTGTGCCTTTGTGCTGTAACTCAGAGCAAATCTGGGTGTGGCCATTGAGATTCTTGATATAGCTATAGAATGCTTTGTGGTTGTCCTTGGAATTAGTGGCAATTTTGTTTTCGTAGCTAGCTTTGGAGGATCTTATAAGGGATCTCAGCTTCTTACTGAGGCTGACCAGGGAGCTCCTCCACTCATGGGATTTTACTCTCTTTTGCAATAGTTTCTTCCTTCTGTTGTACAGTTTGTTTATGACAGGGGACCACCAGATTGGCTTCCTTTTTTTGGAGGATAGCATCTTGATTCTGTTTGGGATAGCACACTCCTTGCACTCGTATAAGTGCTTATAGAGTGCATTTGTGTAGGATTCAGCAGTTGTAACTGTATTGTCCATCTGCATGGGTGTCATGAAGTTCACCACTTCTGTCTTAAGAAGCATGAAGTTAGCTTTGGAGAAAATTTTTACTGTGGTTTCCTTAATGGGGGGTGGGGTGGGGGCAGGATGTGGATATCAGGGGTCATTAGCTTATGGTTGGATCGGACCAACGAGGAGTTGACTTCAGGTGTGGAACACTGGTCACTCATATTGGTAATGACTAGATCTAGGATATTGTTGCCCCTGGTGGGGGTGTGGATAAGTAAATCCAGGGCATTGGAGTTTATGAATTCCAGAAAGCGTTGGGCTAAGGAGTTGGTGCATGAGTAGTTTTCCCAGTTAATGGTGGGGTAGTTGAAGTTGTTCATTATTAGGGTGTTTGGTTGAGCCCTAATATTTTTCAGTACATCAAGAAAAGAGGACTGAGAATCTTGGGGTATGGTGGGGGATCTGTAGCAAGCTACAATTTGGATTGCAGTTTTGCCCAGAGTTAGTTGCACTTGGATAACCTCGGATGCATTATGCTGAGCAACTAGCCTGGAGGCGTGGATATCTTTAATAAATATGGACACACCTTCGCCTTTGGTGTTTCGGTCTAGGTTACATGGCCAAAAAGTGTGGAATGAGTTATAGCCTGGTAGTGCAGGGGTGCTCTCTGGAGCCTTGAACCAGGTCTCAGTCACTGCACAGATATCGATGTTCTCCATTTTAAGGTGTGCCTCGAGTGAGTGCATTTTGAGATTTAGACTTCTAGCATTAAGTAGCATTATCCTCAGTTTTTGCTTGCCTGTTCCTGTTATGGTGGTGAATTTGTTATTTGAACCTTGCCTAAAAAAGGCACTATAGGGGCAGCAAGAGCCTTAGCCAGTATTCGGAATCCCAGGGGTGACAGGTGCAGGCCATCTGTGGCAAAGCATCGTGGTCTGTCGACCATGTCATCCCAAGCAGACAGATACTGGATCCCCTTAGAATGACACCAGGAGCTTAGACAATTGTTGAAATCAATCATTTTGTCCTTGTACTGCAGTATCATTCTGAGCGATGGCAGAATGCTGCTCAAGGCTAGGGTCATACCAGCCTGGGCTACAAGATCGGAGAGCTCCTCCATGTCTCTTTTCATGTAGTCCAGGGAGGTACATCTTATGTCATTCACACCAACATGGACAATGACAGAGTCATATTTGTACTTGTTGTGGAGTGAACTGAGTGCGTGGGTTATGTGGTGGATCCTGGCATCCGACGGACAGCTGACAGTAACCTTCTCCTTGTTTAGCCTGGTGAGTGGGACATTAGTGTGCCTGACTATAGAGTCACCTATGACTAGTGTGTTGGGTACATTGTTTTGCCTTACTGGCTGTGGTTGAGTGGCACACTGAGTCTGTGGGCTATGTGTCATTTGGGTTTTGTTGTGAGATGGAGGTTGCTTGCATTTCTGCTTTGGAGGTCTCTATTGCTTAGACAGATTATTACTGAGAGCCTCCACAAATGTTTTTGTGTTACTATGTGTGGATTTTGATGGTGTAGATTTAGTGAGACTATGTGATGAGTGTGGTGTGGTACAAATGTTTACCTTCTCCTTATGGCTGTCAAGCTCAGTCTTGGTTGGAGAGAGCTTTACCTCCAGTTTGGCTAGATAAGTGCATCTCTCACAGGGTGTAGTGTTGGGTGATAGGAGGAGAGGGTTGTCTGTGTACATGAGGCAATTTCTA
The DNA here is from genome assembly GCF_019279795.1 of Protopterus annectens. NCBI lineage: Eukaryota > Metazoa > Chordata > Ceratodontiformes > Protopteridae > Protopterus > Protopterus annectens. Next base: position 474,690,187 of record NC_056735.1, read on the forward strand.
CATTGCCTCAAGATGCCCAGATTCATCAGTTAGACAGGAGAGAACACTGGGAGCTGACCCTTGGATATGCCTGAATAAAAAAAATATTTTCCTCTAGATAAGTGAGGAAAGTGAGTACAAGAGCTGTTTTCCTCTAAGCAAGTGAGAATAATAAGTACAAAAACTGTTTTCCTCTAGGTAATGCGGAAGATTGAATGCTATAGTAATTAGTAGCTTATTTAGTGCTTACAAGTTCTGAACAAGTGCTGAGCATGAATAAGCAAATTTAAGTGCTAAAACTAAGAATCTGTATCTGCACTAGATGAGTTACAGGACAGAAACAAGTGCAAATGCAGGCTTTCAAATCTGAAAGTTGAGAGAGATGGAAGAGATTGCCCAAATGGCCAATAACTACAATTTCTGGGCCAGAACCACTCCTTATGTGGTAGACAGGTTACCTAGTGCTTACCACTCCCACTGATAAGCTAGAAGGCTTCCCTCTAACACAGAAAGGCTTGAGGGGCTCAGAAGCTTACATACAGTTCTGGATACAGCAAATCTGTATCTGGAAAACTAGTTACAGGAAAGGTAGGAAACAGCAGGCTTACAGTTTTATTGTTTTTTTTTTTTTTTTTTTTTTTTTTTACAGAAAATTAGCAAAAACAGTAGTAAAAACAATTTGCATGCACTGCAAGCTAGCACACGAGTATGTAGCAATATTAGACCAAACACAGTTTAAAATATGCAATTAAATTAAAAAGGACTATAAGCAAGTGCAGAAAGAGTTTATTAGGTAGAATGTGGTAAAGAGATGGGCTGGGGGAGTGTCCCAGATCAAATCTACAGTGGGGTGGGTAATTGCAAAAGCCACCAAATTTAAACTACAAACCAAAAACAGGGAGTGTGAGTGGGACAAAACAGTTTCAACAGAGATCTAAGCAACAACTAACAGTACAAACTCTAAAATCAAAAAAATATACTCAGCTCTGTATATTTGCAGATCAGTCTCTCAGAACAGTGAGACAATAGTTTCAACAGATATCTAAGCAACAATTAACAAACTCTATAACCAAAAAAAATATGCTCAGCTCTGTATATTTGCAGATAGTCTGGAAGGCAGTCTCTCAGAACACAGGTTCCAGCAATTAAATGCAGGCTGTTACTATGTTACTATGTTACTATGTTAATAGTAAACCATTACTAATAAATAACAATAAGAAATAAATGATGCTAAGGGGTGAGGAAAGAAAGAAAAACAGTCCATTAGTAACATTGTAAGTTATTTCCTTGACAACAGTGCTACTCTATGGGTCTGTATTTTCTTTATGTGTAGAGTGACAACAAGTCTCCAATAGCTGATGTAGCATGTACATACCTCTCAAGCTATTTGCATGGGACACTATGGGCCAAGCAATAACAACTGCAGGTTCACAACTATACAGAACACTTGGATATCTGGTGGAACTATATAACTACCAAGGTGTTCTGTGGACTGATTTGGTGATACTTTGCAATCTCCATGGTAATCCTGTGACAGATGGATTACATACGTTTAATTACATAATGTGAAATTGTGACATTTTGAAAGATATGTATGTGTACAGTACAGGTACTAAACTGCTGTCAGAACACAACAGCAGTGACTGCAGGGGACATCTGCACAGAATGTATTAATTGACTGTAGCAACTTTTACCAGACATTCCAGACATACAGCCATACTGGGATTACACATTTTATTTCTGATTGAACATTGGTGATGAACACATTCTTACTAAAGATTTTTAACAGTCTGTGACATCGAAATACATAATTATCTACTCATAAAATGGGCTACCTCACCCATGTACCTGTAGTTCCTGTGGAGAGAAAAATTGTCAGCATTATGTGACTGCTACAGTAATATCTACTGCTACATACCACTGGATTTGAATCCTGGACTGTGTGTGGCAAAATGTAATATATACAGATCATATAACAAATTGAGCTAGTGAGGCACTGCTGATTTTTGACTGACTGATATTTGCCTACAGCTCACCTGGAACCAAAATATGACCTGGTAGTACTAGTACAGTGTTATATTAGACTGCAGTGACAGTAGAGCACACATGAATGAAATACAAGCATAACACAGATAGTAGGTAAGCTATATTTCAGTATCATATCTGTGAAGTCAAAAAACAATATCAGCTCATGGAATGGGCTACCTCACCCATGTACCTTACCTGATGTCTGTGGATGACAGAGCATTATGTGACCAATATTGGCCTAGAGATAGCCTTGAACAGTACTATATGAGTTAAGCAGCCATAAGACTTGCATTCTACAGCTATTACAGTGTTGTTCTTGACTGTAGCTCCTTACCTTACAACGTCAATGCATACAGCTGTACTGCAGTGGTTATGACAGCAAAATCCTGATGTACACCATTTTCCTTGGTGGTATTGGTATTGTTTCATATTTTTATTGAACTACAGTTGGTATTATTCATTTATTGTACTACAGCTGTAATTCCACATTTATTGTACTACAGACTTTATTGCACATACTTTAATGCAGTTATTGGTATTGTTTAATGTTTTTATTGCACTACAGTTGGCATTATTCATTTATTGCAATACAGCTCTAATCCCACATTTATTGCACTACAAACTTTATTGTATATACTTTAATGCAGTTATTGGTATTGTTTCATGTTTTTATTGCACTACAGTTGGCATTATTAATTTATTGCACTACAGCTCTAAGTCTGCATTTATTGCACTACAAACTTTACTGTATATACTTTATTGCAGTTAATGCTTTACTGTTTCTTGCTTATATCACTACAATTAGTATAATATATCCATACTCACCACACTCACAGCACAACCTAGCAAAGCACTTGGCATGTGACTCAACATTGCAAGCCCTTTCAGCTGCAGCTGTTGGAAGAGAAGCACACCATTATGCATACCAGTTTTGCAGACATTCATATTACATATTGGTAAAACACAGGTAAAATTAATTACATACTTGTGGGGCATTCCCTGCCCTTGCTTCTTGGACCCAGGTTTCCAAGGTTCCCTTCTTTCGCCTTTTCAGGTCATCATGGTGGTGAAGGCACTGCTCACCTGTGCAGGGAATACTAGTAACACTGGTGAGTTCCCTGGCCAGCTGGTCCCAGCCTCTGCATTACCCTCTGAGCCCTGGAAACTGCCCTGCAGCAGCCTGTCATCATGTTTTTTTCACAAGGAGCCCAACCATGACCCTGGACTCCAGAATGCCCTTATGCTGCACTCAAAAGAGCGTACCTTTACCAACAGCATCAGGCATATTTTATCTTCAGTTGACAGAACTCCAATGGATTCTGCTGTATTCCTACCTATTGTGATTAATATAGGCTGTATTCCTGCCCTTACACTCAACTGGGCAATATTCAAAAAAGCTCAGTGTTGCTAAGCACTGTGCAAACCAACTCAGCTGACCTGAGAAGTGTGTAAACTCTCAGAACCATAGTCTTAGCAGAGCTTAGTAGCACACAAACCAGCCAAGCAGAGCAGACAGCCCCAAACATTGACAGCCGTTACCATGTTTATGTGGTACTTAGCAGGTCTAAGCACAGTTGAACAGAGCTTAGCAGATCATAGTGGGGCCATATTTTAAAATTGTCTGCAAAATATGTATATCAAAATTAAATACATATTTTCCCTTCCATGTATTCAAACACTGGATTTACTGCACATGAATCCATAACTCTACCCATTTAGCAACATGGATATTAAGAAACCTGGCATACCTTCACATATACCGCTGAGCTACCTATAAGCAGTGCTGATCACCTCGCTGTGCCACACAAACATGCTTAAACATGCTTAAACACTCTTTTAAATGAATAATTAATTACATCTTGCTTCTATTTTTAGATGTCTGTCAGGTGTTTGCTATCTTATATGTGAGAGTAGCTTGGCATTGTTGTACTCCATTCTGAGCCACGCAAACATGCTTTTAAAAAGAAATAATAAAATAAAAATAAAACAAAAGGACATTGCAGGGAGTCTTATACTCATCTGCCACCATGAATAGCACTACACGTCTCCTTACACTGATTCATAAATGTGTTCCTCGGCTCTCCCTCGGCAATGCACCTCCATTAATATGCATGGCATGCTGCTGAGGTAGAACCTTGACAATGAACACAGATACAGTCCATGTAGGCTCTACACAGTGCCTACACAGATTTTATTAAATCCTGGTGCCAATCTCATTATTTAAACCATTTGGAGACATGTACACTGTCATGTCCTAATGTACTTTTTTCACTGAGGTACATTTTTTGAAAATAAAGTATCCGTACCAAAAATTTAAATCTGAATACTTTACTTTACAGTTTCTTTATTTTAGAAGGAATACTAATTGTTAGTGTCAAACTGGAAGAAGCTGAAGGGTGAGATTTAAAAAAAAAAAAAGCCAAAAGGGACAGACAGCTGAATGAAAAAAAATCTAACGTGTTTGCTGTGACACAATGTTCTATAATAATGCTAGAATTAAATAAATAAGTAGGCTTATTGAACCTAATACACAATCTAAATCATGTAAAAACAGCAGTAAAGAATCAACTCCACTAACAGCATTTTCTGGCTGGTTAATAAAATTCAGTGGCAATTAGAAGTCATGGATGGACTGTGACAAAGGTGAAGGCTGTTTTTGCTGTATATTACATAAACATTTTCGCAACTGCTGCAGAATGTTACATAAAATGTCAGGCACCAAAGGTAGATTGAAGCCACAGCCATTGAGAGTTAAATTATATATTGCCCAAATCCATGTCACACTATCCAAAAATAACTAAAAATTAAAATCAGAGGAAAACTGGACAAATGCAAATTAGTATATAGAATGACTAAAAGAGGAGGTTGGGATTTAATTTCTGGAAGAGATACAGGAATGTGTATGTGGTAGCAACTTAGATGGATAGATGATATAAGTGGAGGGTAGGTTTGTTTGGTAATTTATTTTTTTTAGTCGATCTGTGACCATGTGCTTATCCCTTTTGATGCACTAGGTAATTATGAGGTAGATGGTAGTGACATCAGGGAATGGAAGAGCTAATGGGAAAGAAAAATTCACTCATAATAAGAATACATACTGGGCCTAAAAGTGGCTTTAATTAATAAAGGTGGAAGGGGGAGTAGACTGAATAGACGGGCAGCAGAAAATAAAGCAGAGATTTAGGAAAATTATGTACAGTGACACTGAATATATCAGGATTCTTAATCCTGAAATTAAATAATTAACAGTACTCAAGAGCTTAATGGCAAAATCATCAATGCAATTCTATATACTACTATAAAGGCACATCAATAGGTTAAAGGCTATCACCCAGAAGCTTTGTACTTTGCATTTTGTTATTTCACTTTTAATAATACAGTTTGGCATGTCTCAGGTCGAATTTTATTTGTTTTCTCTAAATTTACAATTTCCCATCCGACTGTCAAGGTTTTGTTTGAACACAGTCAGACATGAACTCTGTTTTACATGGATGGAGATTCTATTCCATTGTATTGGGATCCTCTGGGATACATATCTGTCTCTCCAGAATTTAAGTTTATGTCACAACTGAAGTTCAGATCCCTTAAAAGAGTGTTTCCAGTGGTGTTTTTTTTTTGCAAAGGTGCAACAGATCCATTAGTACTGGGTCTGAGAAAACAAGGCAAAGATCCCCTCCCAGCAATCTGTAGGAGACCAAATACAGAAACAGAGCTTTTAGGTGATCAGTGTAGGATAGCATATTTATGCCCTAACTACTCCTGGTGAGAAACCTCTGTGGGAATTCCAACTGTTGCAAGTGTCTTGTTAGATACATGTCAAAGGGGACATTGCATTTAATGACAGGTCTGATAAGGGCCAAGTAGAGTGGTGCTATAACTTCTTTGGATACTATTACCTATACGTTAGGTGATAGAGAAAGAAGTTTTTTTAATTTTTTTTATTTTCCTAGCTATGTGTTGACTGAAAGCTAGATTGCCATCTATATATGTTCCCAGATCTCTTACTACTGAGTTGACTGTGAGGGATGTTTTATTGATGGCCTAATTAACTTGAGTTGACAGTTTCCCAAAGGGCAGTATAGCATTTTTGGCATTGAGGTTTAGGCCATGGCTTTGGCACCAGTTATTTGTTTGTGTTAAACTCTATTGCAAGATGTTAATGTCTTGGGGGAATCTATATCTCTCAGTTTACAGTCATCTGCTAACTTGGTGAGCCAGAGGCCTTGAGTTAGCCTTGACTTCCAAGAAGTAGATGCCAAACAGGAGTGGCCCCAGCATGGAGCTCTGGGGTATTCTACTGCTGACCTGTCTCTTGGTGGAGGCTGTCTTACAGATTGTGACTTCTTGGGTCCTATCTTTGAGATAGTTGGCAATTTGAGAGTTCAAAGAGTTATACAGGGATTTATGCCTAGGTCAGAGAGCTTGTCAGCAATGCCAGAATGGGGTACTGTATCTAATAGCTTGGCTAGGTCAGGATACACAATATGCACTGTTTTACCCTTGTCCATTGCCTTAGTGACCCTCTCAAAGAAGTTTACCAGGTTAAGTAGGCATGACCTTCCCTTAACAAAGCCAGTTAAGTTGTCAATATTCTTGTTTACCATTTCTACAATAATTCACTCCATGACTTTGCATATTAGGCTTGTTTGACTAATGGATATGTAGTTCCATGGGCTGGTTGATGATCTAACCTTGTGTAGGGGAATGACTGCTGCCATCATCCATTCACTTGAGGCATAGCCTGTTTCAAGACTGTAGTTGAAAGGTGCATCAAGTAGTCTTGATAGGTCATATTTATACTGTTCAGGAGGCAACTGGGGATGTTGGCAGGACCCATGGAGACAATGTTCTTGGCCTTAGCTGGGGTTAGTATATTGTTGAGGATTTAATCTGGTGCAGCGGGGAGGTGTGAATGGGGGTGATGTCTGAGCTGAATTTATCAGCAGTAGATTTGCTATGTCACCCTGACTACTGCAGGTGGTGAAGTTTATCACTTATGTCATATCTTTAATGTTCTGGACTTAGCTGTAGAACACCTTGTGATTGTGCTTAGCCTGTGAAGCTATCCTGACCTCCTAGTTGACCTTGTTGGACTTAATTGCATCTTTTAGTTTCTTGTTTAGTTGTATAAGAGAGCACTTGTCTTTAAGGGAATTGATCTTCCTGATTTTGCCGAGGAATTTACTTCTTTTATTGTATACCCTGTTTAGGTGAGGATTCTATCACATGGGATTTGTTTTTGGTGTTTGTTTTTGGGTTTACTTCTGGTATATGTGGCAGCCTCTATACAGTCATTAACATGTTTATATAAGGACTCTGAATAATTCTGCATAGGTAGCCATGGTCACATGGCTAATGGGAGTCTTGAATTTTGACAAATTGTCACTTAATAGAATGTAGTTTACCTTAGAATAGTTCCTAGTAGTTACTGGTTTATCTTGTATTTTTTTGGAAGGTTAATCTCCTTTTTCATCCAACCTCACCAATGAAGATTTGTCATGGGGGTGGAGGAGCAACACTCTCCCATGTTGATGAGTTCCACATCCAGTATGTTGGAACCTTTGGTTGGGAGCATGCACTATCTGCTCCTCAGTGTTTGTATTAATAAAGTCTAGGAAGCATTGTCTCTGTGAGTTTGAGGCAGTGTAAGTTTCCCATTCTATAGACTGATAGTTAAAGTCACCCAGAAATAGGGTGTTTAGTTGGAAGGTAAGTGCTTCTAATAGGTTTAGATAATAGTCATGAGAATATACATACATACATATATACATACAAATGGTTCAAGCACGGGCATTAATGCCCTTCTAGCTTGCCAATATACCAAAACACTTGTTCCCATAATAAATGCCCAGGATGTTTTTAAAAATATCTTAACTTGTACTTGCTCTAATGTAATTTGGTAGTCTGTTCCATGCATCAGCTACTCTGTCAGAGAACCAATTAGTACACTTCTTATTCCTATAGAATGTTCTACATAGGTTGTCTGATGATTCTCTAGTACTTTCCTGATAACCCCAAACATTCCCAGAGGTAGTTGTCCCTAAATGCCCTATATACCTGAATAAGATCTCCTCGTAAATATCTGTAAGAGACACTGTACAAGTTCAGATATTTTAGTCTTTCATAATAACTTAGATTTTTTACATCCATGGATGCCCTTGGTATATTTCCACTGTACTCTTTCCAGTTTATTCATGCTTGTTTTCCTATAGGGTTTCCATATTGTTATTCCATACTCAAGTTTGGGTCTAAAGAAACTAACAAACAATGACTTCATTATGTTTGATTTCCTAGATTTTATAAATCTTTTTATACAACCTATAGTTCTATAACAATCATTAGCCAATTGGTTGATATTATTAGAAAAACTCATAGCTGAATCTACCCATATACCCAGGTGCTTAAATGAGTCTACAATTTCAATCACTGTGTGCTGTATTAAATATTCACCTTTCAGTTTATGCCTCCCAAATCTCATATGCTTAGTTTTTGATGTATTTATCAATATATTATTCTCCTGTGCCCAAATGGTCAATGTAGTCAAATTATTTTGCAGACATGCCTTATCTGTAACACTTGTAATCAGTTTACCCAATTTCAGGTCATCAGCATATAGACTGTAGAACACCTCAGATGAAAAAGTTAGGTCTGAAAGATACAACCTAAACAAGTAAGGGCCTAGGACAGATCTCTGTGGGACACCTTGCCTGTAACCAAGGATTTCACCTGTCCAGTTGCTGTATTATACTTGCCATGTCCTATTTGTAAGCCATGCAGCTATCCATCCTATCAACAGTACACCAATACCTAGTTGTAGTAATTTATTGATCAGTGTTTTGTATATGACCCTGTCAAATGCTGAAGTTAAATCTATATAAATCACATCACAGCACAATTTGTCATTCATAGCTGTTATTATATTGTTATAGAACATCATGTTAAAGGTGGTAATAGATCTATTTTCACCATATGCATGCTGATATATGGTTTCAAGTCCCAGCCTATTCAGTTCTGACAATAACTTATCCCATATTACCTTCTCCATTATTTTTCTACAACATGAAAGTAGACTTAAGGATTTATATAGGTTCATAGGTTCATAGGTTCATACTAGGCTATCTGCCCTAGGGCATTTATAAGCCTAGCCAGAGTGTGTTTGGCTTTTGCCACCCATTTTAAATTAATTTTGCTATGCCCTTCTTTGAGGTTAGTATACTGTGCCTCTGTCTAACAGTGACACAGAAGTGATACCCGGGGTAAACCTACGATCTCCCATCCACTCATCAAGATTCCTCTTGAAGAGGGTCAGTGAGGGACTCTGCCTAACCTGGACTGGGATTTTATTCCAGAGTGAAGGGAGCCTCTGGGTTATGAATCTGTCCCTCCAGCATGTCCTATTTATTTCAATGCTGAGGTTCAAGTCTCTCGAGTGCGTAGCTTGATGGGATTTGGATTTTCTGAGGTGCAGCATGTCCATTAATTCCGGGTTGGACATGGCTTTATATGTCAGGCATAGCTCGCCTCTGAGCAGGTGGTATGCCACTGAGTAGAGTTGGAGTTTCTTTAGCCAGGCAGCATGTGGCATCTGTTTGAGCCCTTTGATCCTCTTGGTGAGGTACTTTTGGGGTCTTTCCAGTTGCTGCAGGTGTCTGGTAAGGTACATCCCAAAAGGGGCATTGTACTCAATTATGGGCCTGATGAGGGATGTGTAAACAGGCACGATGACCTCCGCTGATCTAGATGTGAATCCCTTCATGATTAGGTGGGCTATATAAAATGTTTTTCTAACCACTTTGGCCACATGGTTGTCAAATGAGAGATTGATATCAACTTGGGTCCCCAGGTCCCTAATTGCTTCTTCCGTACTTAATGGATTACCACCTATGTGGTAATTTGTGGGCACTTTGTTTTTACCAAAGGGGATGACTATACACTTTTTGGCGTTTAGCTTGAGGCCATGGCTCTGGCACCAGTTGTCTGTTTCTATTAGGCCCTTTTGGAGGATGTTTGTCTTGGCTGGAGAGTCGATCATGGCGCCCCGTTTGCAGTCATCTGCAAACTTGGTCAGCCACAGTCCTTCCGTGTTGGCCTGTACCTCCGAGAAATATATACCGAACAAGAGAGGTCCCAGGACTGAGCCTTGTGGGACACCACTTGTATTAATTGTACATATGATTCTGGGTTTGTCCTACTCCCCTTTCTCTTAAAGGCTGGTTTAATAAGTGCATGTCTCCAATCTTGAGGAATCTCCCCATATTTATATGACCTAGTGAATAATAAGTATATTGGTAGTGTAAGTTCTTGCTGAAGTGTTCGCAGGTCATTGTTACATATTCTGTCTCCTCCCTGTGCTTTGTTTGGATCCAGTTTGCACAGTTCTTTTTCAATATAATCTAATTTGATTCCAGTATCTAGGGTCACCCTGATGTCACTAGGACAACTTACCATCACTTTTGTGGAGTCAAACTGTTTTGCATAAGATCTTGTAAATATATCTATAATCTGTTGTGTCTGAAAATAAATTTTAGAATCTGCACACAGTTTATCAATTTGTGTATCTTTACTCCTTCCACATCTTATGCATCTAGAAAAAGGTTTCCTATTATGCTAAATATCGTTATATACATTTTCTTCAAATTTTTCTTGATCTTGTCTAACACTATGATTAATCTGTTTGTCCAGCTTGTTTATTTCAGTTTTCAAAGTTGTAGTTCGACCTCTCTTCCATTTCTTATATTTTTATCTCTCACCTTAATCAGGTATCTTGTTCTTATGGAAATATAGCCCCCTGATGTTGCATGTTTAGATCCTGATGTTAAACATTTTTAAAATTGTTTACACTCAAACAATTTCTCTTTCAAAACTTTCCACATTCCAGCTGCAGTTTTTCCAGTGAACACCTCACTCCAGTTAATTGTATATAATAACTGTTTTACTTCCCTATAATCTGTAATTAACCTTCTGTACATTTGCTTAGATTTCAGTTTGGCAGAATTATCTAGCAACAAATTAACCTTAATAACCCCATGGTCGCTGCACATCAATGGTGGTAAAACTTGACTTGAAGTTACAGTAATTTCTTTGGGAACACAAACAATATCTAGTACATTCCATCCCCTGGTAGGTGTATTTTACAATCTGAAGCATTTGTTGTTCCTGAATATACTCTATGAATAACTTCTTTACTAACATTTTTGAATCGATATTATTCCAGTCTGTTTCTGGCAAATTTAAGTCCCCAGCTAATATTATTCTTCCCTCCTGTGTTTCATGCAAGAAATGTATGAATTCCTCTAGGTCATCTGCACTTGACTTTGGTGGTCTATACACTCCAACAATTGTTATATGTTCCAGGGTTGTCTTTATTGTCACAGTTGTACAGTCTATAGTACTGGTGTTATCACTGAACATGTAATAATCACAGGTCTCATAGTTATCTTTAATCCCTATCATAACACCTTCACCTGTTTTTTGTTAGAATGTCTGTTACAGTAAAAACATTTATACCTTGTCAGAATTGATTTCCAGTCATTGTTCTTTAACCATGTTTCAGAAACAATAACAACATCAATCTTGTGGGAACGTAGCAAATTTTCTAATAAAAAAAATATTATTAATGCTCCTAGCATTAACAAACATAGATGCATCAAATGTTGCAATCTGTGAACTGTTACATTTTGACCTCGCAAAAATCCTGGCTAGTGTTTATCAAATATTGCAAAATATCTGCTGCAAAAATTCTCTTCCCTGATATAGACAAATGCACACCATCCTGTCTGAACACAAGTGCCCAAAAGAAGACTTGGATGCTCTACACATTTCCATTTTTTAAAACAGGACATTTTTTTATGTAGGTGTTTATCCAAAAAAATATTTTAATTTCCGGTGACCTGACTATCCTTTCTATAGGTGATTTGTGAAAAATATGTCCTAACACCAGTACAAGCTATACTATCTAGGAGGGCTGTCAGTTCCCAACTAACAGTCAGAGAATCTTTGTTGGTGACATCATTTGTACCAACATGAATAAAAACAGATCCATACTTCCTTACATTAAGGCATTCCAAGGCTTGTTTCACATCTTCTGTTTTTACTCCTGGCAATCATAACACTACTCGATGTACATTATCGTCTCTGCAAATATAAGTATCAATTCCTTTAATAACTGAGCCTCCAATTACAAGAATATCTTTGTTGACTGTCTCTGAAGAAACTTCGGCTTCTAATACAGTCATTTCTGCTCTATCAATTGTTATGAAGGATAAATCTTCATCACTATTAGTCTTATTAATTCCACTGTTTTCATTGCATATTAAATTCTCATCCAGCTGGCACTGTAAATCCACAGCTTCAGCCATGTAGTCAACATCTGTTTTTCTCTTCTTTTTTCTTACAGTAATGTTCTTCAATCTGTCCACGTTCAGTTTTGATTTCTTCCTTTTCACCTGCCCCTTGCCTCTTTTTTCTACCTTTTCCATTGGAAAGGTGATGCCTATTTCTGTAGACTGAGGGTTTTCTGATAGACAAATATTTTCATTCCCTGTCACCAGTGTGTTACATAACAAAGCAGAATCCTTTTTACGACGTATTCTCTTTCCTTTACAGTCGTTAGTTTCTTTTTCTTCCTTGTTATTTGTTGAGAACTTCTTCCTTTCTTTCTTTTTTTGTTTCCTTCTAAACAAACTGGATCTTCAGATTGTTGAGTACTTGCATCCACAATTCCATAGTTCTCAGGGGCATCATTGTGTTTTATAGGGGTTGAATGTTCTTTGCAGAAAATAGATGCATCATTTCCTAAATCTGTTCTATTTGTTCTATGCCTAACATTACTTAGTTCATCAGTCCAGTCATTAATATATGATACAACAGTTCTCCAAGTCATGCTAACTGCACATGTGCAATCATCATCAAGTAGAAATTTGCTTCTAACAATGGTAAGCAAATCATCCAACTTTTGACACGAGGAACAAAGATCACAAGTGTTATCAGCTGTTACTTTTAAATATTCATAGCATTTATTACACTGTACAAGATACTTGCGCATTAGCAAATTGTTAATTGCATACTCATTTAAGGAATCCATATTCAACTTTAAATGAATAAAATATTGCAAAGGAAAAAAAAATACACAAAGTCAGTAGCAAAGAATTCAAAGGAACTTAAATCAAATGAACTTAAATCTTCTTCTATGACAAAAATTATACCAGCAATATCCAGCTAAATAATAAAATACAATAAAGTTGTTCTGACCATACAAGTTCTACCAGCCAGCTAGAGGTTGTAATTTCTTTATGTGCAGTAGCTTCTGCTCACTATAGCTCGCAGTCACACCTCCTTATAACAGTAAAAATAAATAAAACTTCTCTTACCTGTCAAGTCCACAACAAATCACAAACTAAGATAGGATTGTTTAGATATGCTCAGAATTTTCCTCTCTGCAGTCTGTGTAAATTTATAGCTTTCTAGGGCCCTTGAGGTGGCTAGAGCTTGCCTGTCTAAAACCTATCCCTTTCTCACAGCCAGCAGTGAAACTAAATGTAAAACAACAAAATATGAATCAAAGTAAAGCTTGTTAATAAGCAGTCTCTTCCTAACTACAAACAGTTAAAAATAGTGATAACAAATGCAATAAAAATTTAAATAAAACTGCTCTTACCAGTCAACTCCACAACAAATCACAAACCAAGACAGGATTGCTTAGATATACGGGCATAGATGTAGGCATGTAACTAACCATGGTATGATGAGGGACCTTTTCTATGGTGAGTTGCATGCAAATGAGTCCCATGGTATTATCCTGTTTCATGAACCTGGAGGCATGTTTGTTGATAATATAGTTTGATGCATCCCCACCTTTGCCCCCGCTCTGTGTTGCTGTTGGTCTTAATGTCTGGAAGTCTCACTAGCAGCACAGATGTCTACATTCTTGAGAGTGAGCAGTGCTTGAAAGGTGTGAAGCTTTTTGTTTAGGCTCCTACCACTGAGCAGTAATACCTTAAGATTGCTTGGCAACTTTTTCACTATGCTGATAATTTAGTCTTTTTGCATTGTCTAAAGATGTTTCTAAGGGGATAGATAACATTTTAAAATACTATGGATGGCGCAGTGGTGCAGCGATTGAATTGTCATCTCACAGTAAGAGGTTTTCCAGTTTGATTCTTGGCTGGGGTGCATACTGTGCCGAGTCTACATGTCCTCCCTGTATTCGTGTGGGTTTCCCCTGGGTACTCCAGTTTCCTCCCACATTCTAAAGACTTACAACTAGAGCTTTTTCTCCCCAGGCTTCTGAAAATTGGCTCTGTTCCAAGTTGGACTTTCCTGGTAAACAAATGTTAAATAAATAAATAAAAATATATGGCTATACAGATCATTATTGGCAAGACTGTGCAGCAGAAAAGGAGAATAAAAAGTTATAAAAGTAGATGAAGCAAAGATTAAACATTTAGGTGGAAAATACATTTACTAAATACAAAGGGATGTCACTGTACTGAAAGAGACAAAAGAATGAAAATCACTCAAGAAACAAAATAGGAGTGCACACATTTAATAGTACATTTGGAAGTTTAACAATAGAGCAGAAAATGGACTATGGTTGTGAACCCACTGACAGTGGGGATAGTATCAGCACGATAGCTATATGGGATAGTAAAAAATAAAATAAGATAAAAAAATTATCACCAGTGTAGAATGTTGGCTTGTACTAGATATGAATGCAGCTATAGGGGATACATATTTGTGATCAATAAAAAAGGTATTAGGTTCTTAAGTTCATGTGTACTTTCTAGGCTATTAATCTGTGAGGATATTAAGAAGTCTAGACTAATTCCCATGGAATTTTTTGCCCTAATAATTTGCATACAAATAGCCCAGAGAAGGACAGGACAAGGAAATGATGGGACATTTACTTGTTGTCCATATCCATAAGAGACATGAGTGCTAAACTGGGGTGAGTTTGAAATTTTCCATTCACAAATCCTAATTATATTTGAATAGATGAAGAAATGTATTTTGCTTTATGCAGGGTGGAATATGGATCCATCTATTTATGTTGCAAAGGAGATTGGGATCCCTTCGTGCCTTTCAGGTTCATGCTATCATTGGACTTCTGAATGTGTACTAGGTCCGACAGAATATGGTCTGTTCTGGTTCTATATGTGGGACAAGGCTTTGAGAATGTCTGAACAGGTACTTACTGCAATGGGCATCATAATCCATGACTGGCCTGATGAGAGCCAAGTACAATGAAATGATTACATCTCTGGACCTGGGCATCTTCCTTACAATAGTAGATACAGGGTGATCAAAGGACAGTGTATTATTGACAAACAGATCCCTTATTATGGGAACAACTTTCAGAGGTGTGTTGTCAATATTACAAGGGAAGTGATTTCTTAGCATTTAGTTTTAGTCCACATTTTTGACACAAGCTATTGGTTTGAGAAAGGCTCACTTGGAGGATTTTGGTGTCATCTAGGAGTTTATGATGGCACTAAGATTATAGTCATCTATAAACTTCATTAGCCATAAACCTTTACCATTTGCACCAATGTTTTGGAAGACTGACATTGCCTAAAAACATTGCTATGACTTTGATATGTTTTTATCCAATACAGAAAAGCCTTGGTGGGATGTGTGAAGACAATAGCAAAGCAGATAGGACTGTCTACCATCTTCTCCCTGGTTGATATATATTGTAAATACAACTTAAAAAACAAAAAAATAAAAGAATAAAATACCACCAAGACCACCGATCCAAGAAGTAAGCAAATTTAATGAAACACTTAGCGCCTCAGCTTACACAGCCTTCCAAGAGTAAAAACACTACAAAATACTGTTTGCTTATATACAGCATATTGCACAAAACAATCAATTAAGCATACAATTCAAATCATATACTTCTAATTACATTCTTTGTTGAGTCCCTGAGACTCCAAAGTACCACACTTTAAAATCAACAGGGTTTCTTATTTTAAGAGTTTGTTTTTTAAAGACACACATTCACCTATGCCAACTTCAGTTTTTCCAAGACACAGCCCCTAAGTGAATCAGGGTTAGAGTTGTGTGCTGTCAAAAAGTGACTCCCAAGGGGACTCTCTAATTTTTATTTTTTATGTCCCTAATATGTTCCTGCAACCGGTCCCTAAAACTCCTGTAAGTTTCCCCTATGTAAAACTTCTTACATCCATATCTCAACACATACACTAACTCCTCCATATTACAACTGTATTCATGCCTAGCTGTAAACTTGATGTCATTAATATGGGGAAAAGAGCTCACTACATATTGACAGATGGAGCAACCATCACATGGAACAGTGCCTTTATTTATGCTTAAACTCTGACTGACATTAACATCTGGTAAACAAAACTGGTTATGCACCAGAATGTCAGACACATTCCTAGCTCTTTTATATGCAATACTCACAAAATCAGGTAGTATAGAATGCAAAATGTTAACCTTCAGGAGCACAGGCCACAAGCTATGTGCTTTTTTAACTATTTCCTCAGTTATAACATAATAAGTTGTCACTAAGAAAACTTTCTTCTGCTCTCCATTGTTCACAGCTGCATTGGTAGATTAATTTCCACCAATACAAACATTATACTTTCCACTAGCATGGACATAATAAGAATCTCCCTGAGAGCTAACAGAATACGTCATGACCATAATTTTTTGTTTAGCTTCCCTGACCAGCTGGACATCATAATCTCTTCTAATAAACATTTTTTCTGCTACAGCTATCTCTAAAGCAAAGCTCATATCAAGGCTACATAGCTTATGACTTCATAAGAATTAATTATAGGGCAGTACCTTGATCAAATGTTTGGGGTGATAAAAGAGCTAGGAATGTGTCTGACATTCTGGTACATAACCAATTTTGTTTACCAGATGTTAATGTTAGTCAGAGTGTAAGCATAAATAAAGGCACTGTTCCATGTGATGGTTGTTCCATCTGTCAATACATAGTAAGCTCTTTTCCCTATATTAATGGCATCAAGTTTACAGCTTGACATGAATACAGTTGTAATACGGAGGGGTTAGTGTATGTGTTGAGATGTGGGTTTAAGAAGTTTTACATAGAGGAAACTTACAGGAGTTTTAGGGCCCGGTTGCAGGAACGTATTAGGGACATAAAAAATAAAAAATTAAGAGAGTCCCCTTGGGAGTCATTTACTGACAGCACACAACTCTAACCCTGATTCTCTTAGGGGTTGTGCCTTGGAAAAATTGCAAGTTGGCATAGGTGAATGTGTGTCTTTAAAAAACAAACTCTTAAAAAAAGAAACCCTGTTTTTTATAAAGTATGGTACTTTGGAGCCTCAGGGACTCAACAAAGAATGTAATTGGAAGTATGTGATTTGAATTGTATGCTTAATTGATTAATTGTTTTGTGCAAAATGCTGTATATAAGCAAACAGTATTTTGTAGTGTTTTTACTCTTGGAAGGCTGTGTAAGCTGAAGCGCTAAGTGTTTCATTAAATTTGCTTACTTCTTGGATCGGTGGTTTTGGCAGTATTTTATTGATATATATTGTATCCTATTAGAATGATACCAGAAGTTAAACCAATTGTTGAAATCAATATTTTTTTGGCTGTACTCCTGTATCATTCTTGGTGATGGTAGAATATTGCTCAAGGTGAGGTTCAGACCTACTCTGACACATTTTCCAACAGCTCCATCATGTTTCTCTTTATATAGACCAAGGTGGTGCATCTCAGTTCCTTTATGCTCGTGCACTATAACTGTGTCATATGTATGTTTGTGGTGCAAGGACTTCAGTGCATGTGTGATGTGGCAAATCCCGGCACCTGATAGGCAACTGCCCAAGACCTTCTTCTTGGACAGCCTGGTGAGTGATGTATCAGTGTTTTTTTTCTACAGAGTCATCCATGACTACGATATTGGATTATGTAGACATTTGCCTTATGGGCTTTTGAAATAAGTTAGAGCAACTCTTACATATATGTTTAATGGTGAGTGCTGCCTGTGTTGTCTGGTTATGAGATTGCTGAAGGCACTTATTTCTTAGGCTACACTTAGGAAGCTTTGTGGTTTAGGTAGGTCACTTTAAGAGCCTCAGCATGTGCAGTTCTCTGTGTTTGGTTTGAGTTCTGTGACCAGTTTAGTAAGGTGTTGTGTGGTAGCGACAACCTGCATGGTATTTGCCATGGCTTTGTATGAGAGCTTTGCCTCTAATAACACTATATAACTAATTCTCTTCCACATTGTGGCAGTTTGTTTAAGTAGTAGGTAGTTGTCAGTAAACCTGAGACAATTGCTACATTGTCTCAGGATGCCCATTTTAATGATGCTGGCTACAACGATGATTGAAAGTACAACTCCATGGTTCCAGGTGCTTACCAATGTGGGAATGTGGGCTGAAAGGGGAATAGTGCCTGTGAGATCTAGAGCTGATTTCTGCATATGAGGTTTGGGGATAATTATTAGAGGTGCTGTCTGTTTGATAGTGGAGATAGTATTAACACAGCTGCAAGCAGCTATGAATCCATGATCATTTGCTCCTTCTCTCATCAAAAGGAAAAAATATGCGCTTAAACATTAAATCTGATCTCTCCCAACTTACCCCTGATAAGATGAAAAAAATTGAGGAGCTTAATAAGCAGCATTCGGATATCCTATCCCAGAAAACTAATTTGGCATTGCAAAGACTAAAATTAAACTCCTATGCATCATCACCTAAACAAATGCACAATCTGTCAATGAGAGCCGAGATACATTCTAAATCAAATAATATAACTAAACTACTACATGAAGGTTCTAATAGAACTGCTTCTGACTTAGGAGATATTTTAGATGCTTTCAAGTTTCATTATTCCAAACACTTTGGTTCCAGTATTCAATTGATGAATATATAAATTTAGATATTCCTTCACTTAATCAGTTAAGGCCCCCTGAGAATCTTGATACAGTTCTTGAAGCACAAATCTCACTAGAGGAAATTAAACAAAAAAAATTCAAAAAAATTAAGCTCAATAAAGCCCCTGGGATGGATGGTATAATCATTGGAATATATAAATTGTTCCCCTCATCTGTACTATCCCTCTTTCACAAAACTCTAGTAGAAGTTCAATCATATGGCACTATACCACCTTTATGATCTCACCTATCATAAAAGCCAACAAAGACCCACAGCTTTGTAGTTCTTACAGACCCATATCATTATTAAATAATGATTATAAAATCTTTATGTCCATCTTTGCAGATAGAATAAAGGTCCCACTAACGAAAATGATAAATGATGATCAATCAGGCTTCATACATGAAAGTCACACTTATGATAACATCCAAAGGATTTTAACACTTATTGAATATTTGAGCAAGGGAAATGAAGAAGCACTAGTGATTAGTTTAGACATAGAAAAGGCATTCAATTCCGTCAACTGGGAATATATGTTTGAAGTGTTATGTAATTTTCACTTTCCATCTTCTTTCATTTCTCTAATAAAAAATATGTACCAAAACAATGTAGCTTATGTTAAATTAGGCCCCTTCACTTCTGAATCTATTCAAATAACCAAAGGCACTAAGCAGAGATGTCCCTTATCCCCTATTTTATTTGAATTAGCCATTGAAATATTTGCTGCCCTTATTCGTGACAATCCAAAGATCATTGGTATAAATATTTATAATCAGTATAATTCCAAGATAATGCTTTATGCAGATGATATCTTGCTCACATTAAATAATTCACAATCAGTTCTATTAGAATTAGATTCTGTTATGAACCATTTCCAGAAAATCTCGGGTTTACATCTCAATAGATCTAAATCTAAACATATGCTCTTAAATACGAAATTTACACTCGGATAATCATTACATTATTGGTGCAATCTCAGATTCTCTTGATTAGTTAGGAATAACACTATGTAAATCCACAGAAAACACAATTGAATATAATTATAAAAATATTATAAATTTAATAAATAAGCATACAAATAGATGGAATAAAATTCTCATCACCTTTGAAGACAGGTTACAATTAATAAAAATGTCACTTTTACCAAAAATACTCTACATAGCTCTAGTTCTTAACTTATTTTATAAATAGCAATACATTAAAGATATAAACAGATAACTAATGAAATTCCTCTGGTTCCCCAAAAGAAACAGAATAGCTTTTTTACATCACATTAGATCTTGGGAGCAAGGGGGAATCAAATTTCCGGATATTGAAACATATATTAATGCATCCATATTTAAGATTATTTTAAACTGGATTAATCCAAATTATCACTCTAGTTAGAAACTATTACATCTAGCCTAACTATTTAATGAAAATGCCCTGTTATCCAAACTTCCATTGAATAATTCTTCTAATAAGTTCTGGTACTTCTTATGTCATATTACCCAACACAATATTGCCAAACACACAAAATTATATTCATTAAATCACTATTTTAATTTCTTCAGAAAATTTGTTAACTCTAATGCTGATATTAAGACCTGGTTTGAACTGTTAACACCCTTTAAAATTACAAGGAATTTTCCTGATAAAATACATCTCAGTGTTTTAGATAGTTGGGAATCCAAGAATTTTATATGTTGGTATCAATGCATAAATGACCCTAAAGTTTTAGACTCTCAGTTTCTTATAAAAAAGCATGATTTACTTCCTCAAAACTGGTTAATTCTACAAAGTATCTTAACTTATTCTCAGGATTTATGCATAATACTTAAAAACTCATCTTATCAAGAAACACCAAAAGTGATAAAGCTCATGTGTGAAACTTTACATAATAGCTTTAACACAAATAACATTATTTCAAAATTATATAACATGTTAATCATTTATAAGACTAATATAAATTAAAGTTACTGGAACTTTATATTCAAAGGCTGTTCTTTTAATTTCTCACATGATGAAAAACAAAATAATCTGTTATCCATCAAGCATACTTAATGGTCTCATTACTGGAGTATTTTTGCTTGGCAATATCTCAGTAGGGCATTTCTGACACCAGATAAGATAGTTAAAATCAATAATAGCTCCAGCGCATCCTGCTGGAGATGTAAAGAACATACTAAAGCTGATTGGGCACACATTTTTTATGATTGTCCTAAACTAAAGGGCTTTTGGAACAGCATAGAAGATTTTCTCAAAGCATTATTCACTGATTCCTTCTTATTGTCTAAATCATTAGTTCTTTTCAATGTGAATGAAGGTTACTTTTTGAATAAGAATAATTCATATTTACTATGGTCAGTACTTGCTATCACCAGAAAATGCATCACTAGAAGATGGAAAACTAGCTGCCAACCCACTGTTGAGGATTTATTGTCTTCAGTGAAAGATCTGGCAATCAAAGAAACTAAGACCAAAGAACTTAGAATCTATCCAAAGACGTTTGTTAATAATCCTTGGACAAAAGTTTTAGCACTTATTGAGACTTTACAAATGGACCACAATTCTTTATGAACTGATACTTATACTAAAGAACTTGTGTATTTTAGCTCTGATCTGCAGTTTTGCTTTAGGCCTATGTGAACATTGTAAATAGTTTTTACCTTGTTTGTTAATAATTTGTCTTAGAATGAGAATACTGTTTGTCATTTGCTGTCTTTTACTTTTCTTGGAAAACTTAATAAAATATTTTGAAAAAAAAGCAAAAAAAAAAAAAGCAAAACATATGTTATGACAGAAACAGTGCAGTGCATTTAAAATGCTATAATACACAAGGAGTATGGGTGAATTATAATCTTCTCTTTGGATACAATCTTTCACATTTGTGTCTATATGCCGCTGCTTAGTAAATATACATATATATATATATATATATATATATATATATATATATATATAACTGCTGCAAGGCAAAAGGCAATGAAAGTTATTCATAGATTTGTAAACTCAAATAATGAATAAGTGGATACCTGTCAGAAGTTTAAGGCCAAATATTTTAAATCCCAGCACTTCAAGAAATGTAAGTCTGACTCTAGCAAAACAAACAAAAAAAATACAGATGCCAGAACTCCAGGACCTTTATTCATTTATTTATTTATTTGTCTGTTTATTTATTTATTGGTTTATTTATTTATTTATTTACATTTGTTAACTGGGTAGTGTCCAACTGGGCTATTAGCCTGTTTTCAGCGAAGACCCAGGGAGAAAAGCTCCAGTACAGTGAATTATAGCATGCTATTACATATTTAAAGTTTCATCCTCACACCCCAGAAATGGGGAGGGGAGGGGCTATTCCATACTCCTCCTGTTCATATATACTAACTCTGAGTTCACAGTGCCTTGGATTCATGAAAGTCTGTAAGCTAATACAATGCCGTCATTAGTACATATTTGCTCCATATGCACTTAAATTCTTCCTGACATCTCAGTTATGGTCCCTGATCTTTCAACATGCACCATTTGGCAGGCACTTTTAGAAATTAAAATTTTAATTGGAGAGTTATGACAGATGTAGACTTTACTGTTTGCAGTTTTTGTCTTTATTTTTATGTTGGTAAAATAAATAGAAATATTCAACCCATTCTTGAACATTTACATGACCTTAAGAACAGCAATGAATTTAATGCTTTATATATAAACAAGAATGAAGTTGTGCATTCCAATGGTTTGAAATTTGAGATTGTATACCATATGTAAAAATCTCCACTGTGTAGCCCTCTTGAAAATAATATGCAAGCAACAGAGAAGGCTTGAAACATGAAGAGAAACAGGATTTATAGTTCTATTACAAAGATTGAAGCTCTTTGAATTATAGTCTGCTGCTTAGTCATTCATACACATATTTGAAATGGTGTGCATTTAATGTTAGTTTCACTACTAGTGAGTTTGGACCCAAGGAAGGCCTGAAAATCTTTAATGTTTGTCATTTAGATTTTGATGAACATGTGCATTTAGTAGAGACTTTTTTCTTATTACTTTACTTCATTCAGCTTTATACTAAATATTTTTGTTACTTTTTTCATTTTTCTGACAAGATTTGCCACCATCATGTTCTGTGCCTGAAACTATCTGTGAAAGTACATCATGGCTTTGGATATGAATGCTTTTGCACAATGACTTTTCTGGTAAAGTAATTAAGATATGTGCCAAAAGAATCTACAAGTCAGAATTGGGTTTCTTTAATAATATTTGCAAATTTTGAGCATGTTAAGGGAGAGTGTCACTGGATTTGTGTCATTTCTATTGCACTGTCTATGTTTTTTTTTTTTTCTTTTTCTTAAGAAATGCCACTTGAACAATACTGAACAATGCTGTTCCCTCCTGAATGGCTTATTGATTTGCTTTACTACAGAGCTAGAGACAACATTGTGTTCTGACCTGCTGATCTATGTCAGTCTTCTGTGAAAAAAAAGTTGACAGACTGGTTCCCAATTACTTTTTTCAGTGTGGGAGAAAGCAATTCTCTCTCGCTCTGTCTCTTTCTCTCTGTATAGCAGATTTTACTCAGAAAATGTGATGCAGCACATATTCTATTACTAGTCTCTGAATACATTTTTTTCTGTGATTTGAACTTGCTTCTGTTATGGTTACAGTCACAAATTTCTCTGAGTAAAATGTGACAACTGATTATGGTACATATTATGCAGATAGTTATTCAATTCATTTATGTTTACTAACTGGGCATATCTAGCTCGGAAGCCCTATAGACAGTGGAATCACAGGACAAAACAAAAAAAACCCTCGAACATATAAGTTAGTAAGATCAGACAAAGTGGTTTAAAGTCATTGTTTATATACAGTGCAGAAATACAAAGAATCTAAAACATTACTAGAAAGCTTAAGTAATAGATGCAAATATCTGTTCTTGATGGAAGATATTTCAAGGTGCACTTTAAATATACACATAGCTCATTAGTATCAAGACTTGAGTAAATGTGAATAGTACAATCATTGAAATATGAACATGTGATTCCTAAGTGAAATAGGAAATGACATGGTGCAACTGAGCGCAGTAATAAAGACAAATGCTCCAAATAGCTAATAATCAGGATGTAAGGGATAAAAATCCTGAATTTAACAGATGGTAGAGGAGTTAATGACAAACACATTTCTTCAAGCATTTTATAAAATTGGGATATGAGCATTTTAGACAAACAGCTGTTATGAATAGTGGGAAAGTCTCATTAGTGGAAGGGAATTGACAGGGCTGTCCTCAAAATAGCGAAGACATATTGGTGTTTGATTAAGCAGTTGAATAAAACAGACACTGTGAGTGCAAAGCATTTGCCCTCAGTTTTTAGGAATACTGGTGGCCACAGATCTGAGGCAGGACACCCAATATTAAGCTTATATAAGAAGTTTTACCATATTTACAGTGGCTTTGTAAACATTAAGGGTGAACAGCTGATTGAGTCAAACAGCACACTACTGGTGACAATGTTCTGTACGATGTTTGTAAATACCCAGTCCAGTCTACTTTCATAGTAGGAGTTTTTATTAGCTGTGGTGGAAAGTCAAATTTTCTAGCCTAGGCACTGATAGGTGAATGTTTAGATCTGATGATGCATTTGTTGGCATCCAGGGATAGACTTTTTTGGCTATATTTTCATGAGTGTCAGGAAAATGCATAAGCAGCCTATTGAGATGAGTTTTACCTTGATACCCTCTAATGTGGACAGTGATGGATTCCCATTTCTTGGGTGGTGGAATTAATTAGAGGTTTGGCTATGGAGCAGATAAACTTACTTTTGTAGAAGATGACAGCTCCCGATGTGCTTTTTTGGAAATAGTCTGCTTTGAGTGTATTGCAACCAAGAGGGTCAGACTCAGAATCATTTGCTCCATTTTTAATCATGTTATAGATACTGCATCAAGATTTTTTTTATGCAGAATGAGCCAACTATAACCAAGATGACTATTAATAACATTGAAACAATGTCCCACAGACAGTACTGTCTTCATTACCTTTTCACCAGAGTCTGAGTCCATAACCCTCTTTAAAAAAAACTTACTTTTAAGACTACACAGGCAGTTTCCTGAGACATATCTCACATGCTCCATTGGGAAAGTTATTGTATAAAAGAAATGAAGTCTAAACGAAGATGCATCCTCACAGGCTACACAATTCTGCATGTTCACCATTTCTGAAAAAAAAATGTTATTTATTTCTTTATTTATTAGTTCTTTGATAACCCTGAACATCTGACTTTGCCAATGACCCATTTTTAGTGAAGGTCTGGGGACAAAATCTCCACAACAGTTTCAAAAACATTTAAACAAAACTGAGTAGCTATAGAAAAAGGGAAAAAGCTCCACAATAAATTAAACATTTTACAATGAATTGGGATGAAAGGCTCCACCGAAACACACATAAAAACATTTTACAGTAACTGAATGGTAATTTTATAACTGGGGAGAAAATTCCCACAACAGATAAAAACACAAACAGATTGAAATACATTACAGAAATATTAAGAATACAGTATGGACTGCAAGTAGCAAGACTCACTGCAGAACTGGATAGCCTATGTCAAGCAAACTAATCAATAGATCCATAGTTTTTTTAAATATTTACTATATTTCTAATAATGTACAAAGCTGAAAATTAATAGAGTAGTCTGCTGCCAAAATAAAAAAAGGAATACAATGAGATGAAGAGGCTTAATGAGCATGAGGGGGAAATTAAAGACATGGAGAGCGAGTTGATTATTATTAGAAAAATGAGAATGTTATGGAGGATGTGAAAGAGGAAAATAAATAGTAGTAAGTGTTGACTAAAGAGGTAGAAGAGAATGTCTTAATAGTAAGGTATCATTAAAGTAAGAGCTTCTTTTGATGTTAGGCTGTTACTACCTGCTAAGATATGGAAGTCTTATGGAATTTAGAATAAGAAAGGTGTAGTTATAGTGAGTAGGTGGCCATACATCTGTTTTGAGGGTTATGCATGCAATTTACAGTCTAGTCCAGTGATCACATACAGTGATCATCCCATGGATGATAGCCCAAACTAGGCCTTATTACTGATTCATTTAGGAGCTGCACCAATACTGCTGTTAACCACCATATGCATCCCACCTCCAGCTATGCACATTTTTGCTCAAAATACTACTAACATAAAATTAGAATAGACCAAAGATCACAAACTGATAATACTGGGTGAATAAACTTATATTAATCAAATTCTCTAAAGTCACACATAAACAGATATGTAAATATTAAAAGCTTAACACAAATCAAAAATCAAGTTAACAGGCAATGTGTTGCAACAGGTGAAAGTACTACCCTGGATGCAGTAATCATTAACCTACTGAAAAATTAAAGAAAGTGCAAATTATGCCATATTCAATGAATAACTGCTACTAACCTCCCAACCCAAATTATTTATACCCAAACTTCACCAGAATCATCTAAATCAATTTTAACAAACTACAAGTTATAGACTAGACATTTGTTTATTTTTATAATTACGTTACTTCTACTTTAGATACATTTTGCACCAATCTTTTTGCAAAACAGGATTATTTATTCCCAATTGGCAACAAAATAATTTGTACAAATATTCAATGCCATATCTGAGAAGGCATAGCTAAGAAAGAGAAAGAGCCTGGACAGAATAGAAAGCATATCAGGCCATCCCCCTGAAATTGTCCATATTCTATTCCCTCACAAAAACAACTAGAATAAATACAAAGAAAGCTAAAGTAACAAAAAAAATCTAGCAGTTCATAAAACATCTTAGCACAGATATGGGTTTTCCAAACGCCAGTTTTAATACTACTATAAACATATAAAACCTTAATGAACTAATGAACTGAAAACAGCATTGTTTTCCAAAATTCAGTATCCACTAACCATATTATAAATGATCCACCACCTACACCTAGTTCTCCTCTACATCAGTTCCTAGAATTTTACCAGTTTTACCTAACTCTGTTAAAAAAAATCTGTTGTTCAAGCTACTTGAAAAAAAAAAATTGACTGTCTCGATTCCTAGATCGCTATGTTACAAATGTACTGTCTAACATTCACTAATTGTTTCCCTCCCCAAGGAATAACTCAACTTCAGTAAATTATATTTAGTCCCATTTATCAAATTATTTAAATTTCTTTTTTGCTTCGCCTTTCAGCTGACCATCAGCAGCTCCCAGGAGCCTGTCCTTATTCTCCAGGTCTGCTGACCTTGAGGAGTCACCCTTAACATACTCTGATCCATTCAGGGCTGGTTAGAAGCTTGAGGCACCCCAGGGAAGCATCATATTTTTAAAGAGGAAGGATTATTTGTATGTGCCTATAACATACTACGATGGAACTGGAACATGATGACATCTCGTACTACCTCAGCAGTGACTCTGACACTACCACCAGCAGATCCCTGACCTCCACCCTCCCAGTCCTGGATGGCATGCCTATCCTCCACTTTCCAGTGCCTTAGACACCTATGCTGCTATTCAAACCCCAGTCACCTGGTCCATAGTCAGGGCTTTATCCATGCACTTTCCAGTATTGAGTTAGATGATTCATGCCCAGTGCTAATAACTGTTCCCTGTAAATACACCTGAAAAAATATTTATCAGCAAATTTTGGAATGCATTAATAAATACAATAGTAACTCTGGTA
The DNA here is from genome assembly GCF_019279795.1 of Protopterus annectens. Taxonomy (NCBI): domain Eukaryota; kingdom Metazoa; phylum Chordata; order Ceratodontiformes; family Protopteridae; genus Protopterus; species Protopterus annectens. Next base: position 474,717,735 of record NC_056735.1, read on the forward strand.
ATCGGCATGCCTTTTGATATTCAGAATCATAGCAGTAGTATATGCTTTAATAAATCAAATGCATAACAACAATGAAAATAACTTCTTACTGGTCCATATTTCTGGATTTCAGAAGAGATTTTGAAAATGAAGACCATCATATTTATCTTCAAGTACTACAAAATGTTTGGTTCTCTGAAGAAGTTACTCTGCAGTTAAAAAAAAATGAATAAATACCACGTTTGTCCACTAACAAAAAATACAAAGACACTGGAATACAGACATGATGTAATAATGCCTTTTATCCCTTACTCCCCAGTACGGTGCTAAATAATTATTGTCCCATACTAACAACTGTTCACTCTAAATATGCAGGAATAAATATTTGTCTATACATTTTGGAATGCATTAATAATATGATATGCTTTCTGTCAATTAGCATAGGTTTTGACAAATATTCAGCACCATAACAGCGCTGCAAGCTTTAATAATGCATTTACGCCAGTAAAATGTATTCCTTTCTGCAGTTTATGTATTTATTGAGAGGCAGAAGTTTTATAGTGTTTACCAACAAAGCACACTCCAACACTAGCAAATCTGCCAAGGGTGCTCCTTATTATTTTCCCAAATGCTTAGATGGGGTGAGGGTGAAGAGAACAACCATTCTGGGGGCAATGTATCAGGGTGCACAGTCGGTAGATGTCAACCAGTGGTAGTGTAACACTGTCATTCAGTTTCTGAATGCTGGTATCTCATTTGTTACAGCTGAGTGGCTGCATATGTGGTATTTGTAATAAGTATAGCAAGCAGTTTGTTACAATTATTCTGAAAAAAATAACTTTTTTTTTTATTTTATTTATTTTTTTTTGCTGAGCCTCATCTGAAGTTGCTGTTTGACATGGAGGAGACACACTTTGTATTTCTTGAGTTCAGGAAGTGAGGATGAGGGATGACAGATTAATGAATGGTACTGGATACCACAACAGCTTCCTATGAGTCTGTGTTTTTCCTTTTTGTACTTGATCTACCATTAAACTGGTATGATATAAAATGCATACTTTATGCAATTTATATCTGTGTTACTAACTGAAACTAGACCTCAGCAGCTTTGCAGTCATACCTACAACAATATTTTGTCAGTATCTGTAACTTGTATCTCATAAACTAACCATTAATACAAAAACAAATCCAATATCAACATTGTTGGAAAACAGCAAAGACTGCTCCTAGCTACCCAACAGTCATAACTACACCTGTCAGTTTTTCTATATACTTTGCCACTCAAGAAAAGTAGCTATGGTTCATACTTGACCAAAGTCTGGTCTTTAATAAGCATACTGAAGCTCAGGCAGACAAAACGTTTACTCAATGACAATTTTTATACAGAATTATACGATTTTTATTCCCTGAAACAAGAAAATCAATTGTTGATCAACACTCTGTTATAAAGGCTCAAACATGCTTTCAATTTACCAAGTATCATCAACTTTCTTCATATTGGTGAAAATAAAATGTGGACATTTTTTCATTTGTCCCTTAGCAGAGGATATAATTACACCACCAGAACCCCACAATTGTTAAATGCTTCCCATACAGGCCAGAGCCATATTTCTACTAAATAATTTAACATGAGTTAGTTCATGAAAGTTACTGTCTTCCACTCACAATCCACACATCAATAATAATGAAGCAATTATAGTATGCAACTGGTCCCTTACACATTATCCTTACCTGGAAGAGCCATACATAAAATAGCCCCTTTATGGAATTTCTGCTACATAAACTTAAAAAGCTCCATCATCTTACTTTATAACCAAAATAATCCAATGTAAATATTTTAATAATTTGGGCTAATAAAATATACACTGTTCTACTTTGCAAATCAAGTAATGTCACACCATACTGCAGAAAACAGCATATCATAGTCTGTCATTTATGGTAAATATTCTAAATAATGTATATAATTGTTGCACTCTGTTTATTGTTACTTATGTTTCTGACAGGAAATTAATTATTGCTTAGGATTTCATATGCCTGTTTCATGGATTATATACTCCATGAAGGTAATATTGCACACTCTGCATAACTACACTTGATATATTGTGTGCATGTTATCACTATAGAAGATGGCAATGATTTGGGATTAAACAATTCACAATCAGCTGCCTTTACAAAATGATTACAGTAATTGCACTTCAGTGCGATCACACTGCAAAGTTGTTCTTCACACAAACTGTATTCCTGTCATTTTCTGTATAAATTGTTTTTACATTTTGGCATGGGTTGCGATTGAAAATGGTCTTGGAAGCAATTCAGTTGTCCAGTTAACAAACTGCAATAAATAAACAGATAATTAAAAAGTTCACTTTGCCTTCCTGGAAATAGGTTAGTCTTTACTTCCCAGAAAAAAATTATTACATGTGCACTGATTAAATGCATTGACAAAACATTGATTTATAATGTTTACAAGGTATGTGTCCTATGTGTCAGTTTGCTGAAGCTGTCATGTTAACCCTTTAGTTGATGCAGCATTATGCAGTCCATCTTGTGCATCCTCTTTCAGGTTACATTATTGCTAGTGTTACGTTCTAGATCTTTAGCAAACACACTGTATCAGAGTTCCTCTGTCTTCACCGTTTACTAAATTTTGAATTTTAGTGGATGCAATACAAATGAGTCTTTTGCTGTTCTAGGTGATAAGTGGAGGGTTGAGTAATCTTTGCATTCAATAACAAGATCTGAATGAGTGTAACGCACACCTTTCTTGAAGAATATATTGAAAAAAAAGGAAGACTTGTATGTATGTGTCCCTGGGAACTCTGACTCCTATTGGTCAGCCATGAAAAAGGACAATTCCTCAGCATACTGCAATTATAGAGATTGCTTTAAACTAGCTTATTGCATACGAAGAAAGATCAAAAGTATTTAGTTGGGATATTAAGGTTTGGCTACAGCAAAAGCAATAAGCCATGCTGAGACAAAGTTGATATTTTGAAAGTCATTGTACTGGCAACAGATAGAAGACTTTACCATTTGGTAAGATTGTTGAAAGCAAAAGTTGCATCCCAGCAGGAGATGAAAAATCCATATAGGTGTGCTCTGAGTCTAAAAAATGTATTTTTCAAACCTGGTTCTGACCACTAAAAAGCTAAACAATGCAGTGGAAGCAGCATATTGTGGCATATTCTACTGTGAGGCAAACAAAATGCAGCATATTCCTAAAAACAGCTGCAGACAATGGATTGTTGTCTGAGGATAGCAGTGTATACCTATCATGGGGACTATGCATTCTAAGGTATAGTCTGTATGCATTAATAAGTTTAAAATGCAGCCAATAAAGGCACATAGATCAAATTCAATAGTAAGTTCAAGGTGGTAGTTAGCTGTAATACAGGGAAATTACTAGACCAAATTTCATGGGGAAACCCCAAAACTAAAATATAAAAGCTGCGGTTAGGTCTGTAATATGCAAAATCACAATATTACTTTTACTGGATAATATTGTAATGGAAACAATGTTTGCTTTAGGAAACCATATTCAGTCCTTGGTAAAAAAAAAAAACTACATATTGTCAATGCCAATCTAAATATTGAAAAATTCTAATAAAGTACTTAAACTAAAGTTTAATGTAAATAAAGCATGCACATGGTCATTTGGTGATGGCATACCAATTTACTAACTGGTATGGTTGGTATAAATATTATTGCATACTAAGGGATGTGAGATGTTTAACATTCTTGCTTGTGTGTTTCTGTAATATAAATGCTGCGTTTTCTTCCTGCATGCTCAGCTTATGCCATGGCACATGGGTGCTTTAAGAAAAAAAATTTCATGTTTGCAAATTTTGAATTGCAAATTCTATGCTAATTTAAAGAAAGGTTATTACAGCACCAGTATATCTTCAGCACTACAGCAACACTCCCCCATGGTGCTGATATTGCACACAAATCTGATGGCTCTGTGAATGCCTTCACTGGCTGAATTTGTATAACTCATGAAAATGTCTGCCATTGAATCCTCCTTGAACCTGACGTTTGCTTTTAGTTTTTTTTAACCTTATTCCTGGCAATATGCCCAACATAATTGTTTACATAAGGACAAAAGTCTTACTGTCAGTATAGCAACTTCTGTTGTAAGACAAATGCAGATCACCAGGAGTATCTGAAATAAATGTAAAATATGTTGGAATACACAACTAGATGACAACAAAGCTAAAATCCACAGGATGGCTTGGGCTTATTAAACAAATAATTAAAACAGTTAAAAAGACAGTGGAATGGATAAGCACTTTCGTAATATCTTTCTTCAGATCCTAATATCAATAAAATATAATTGGTTCTTTATAAGGAAGTTTGACCAATCAAATCACTTTCCTCAGCTGACTCCTTTTTAATGCTGATTTTAAGGGGAGAACACCATTTAATCCTGGTTCATAGTCCGCTCTTAAGTCTGTAATCCATTGTAGTTCTTTATAATCAGTGATATTAGACAGCTCACCTCTTCTCTGTCCATTTTTAACACATTCTAATACCATGAGTGAAAATTTATGTTCAGGAAATTGCATAAGGTGTTGAAATAAAGTGTCTGTGTTCACCTTATGTTTAACCTTGTTCAGATGTTTTAAAATCCTTGTTTAAATGGGCAGTTGGTCTTACCAATATAAAATTGCTCACAATATTGACACATAGCAGCATATACCACATTCTTTGTATTACAGACAGCCAAAGCATTTATTTGATACACTCTCTTAGTGACTGGATGTAAAAATTTTTTCTGATATTAATATAAGGGCATGCTTTACATCTACCACATCTATAGGTACCATTCTTTAGGGTATAGGTCTTATTAGCCATCATCTTTTCATCACATAACAGTCTCTTCAAATTTGGCTTATTCTAGGAACTTCTCCTACTATTATCCTCAATGATGCATCTGCTGCTAATATTTTCCAGTTATATTTTATTATATTACATATCTGCTGAACATCCTGACTATACGTGATGGTGCATCTTATATTCTCTGCATTTCCCCTTCTTCCAGTTTTAACACTTCCTACATCACAATGAAAATATGTTTTTTTTTCTCACTGGACTCATTGAATGAACTACCACTTTCCCATTATCTATTTGCTTCGGTTTATAACCTCTTTGATGTAAACATTTTTTCACATGATAATTCTCAACATCTTGATCTTCCTACTTGGTAGTCAACCATGAGCCTCTTAAAAGTGTTTTTTTTTTATAACCTGTGAAAAAATATGAGGGGGTTGCATACTATCATGATGCAATAAATGATTACACCAGCAAGGTTTACAATACATCATTGTATCCATAGTACCTCTTTCATCTTTCAAAATGGTGACATCAAGAAAATCAGTTCTGTCTGTTGCAATATGGACCTCAAAGTCTAAAAAATGTGTGGTAGATTTCAGATAATCAACAAAGGCTTTCAACTGTAAAATTTCACCTTGCCATAGGAGAAAAATATCATCCACAAACCGTTTGTAGAACAGTAACTGTTCATTCCATATATTCTGCCCATTGAAGATGAAGTCCTTCTCCCATTGTGCTAGTATAATATTAGAGTATGAATTTTCCCATAGCAACACCCCATTTCTGAAAATAATATTGATTATTATATGTTAGTACATTTTTCTCCGATATTATATCCAACAACATACAAATCTGTGTCACATCTTCTCTCTCATAAGTATCATCTGATGTCAAAAACCTTTGCATGTTCTTTACACCATAATCATTAGGGATGACTGTAAGCAAACCTTTAACATCCATAGTAACCATAATTACTGTTTCCAAAGAACAAGACCTCTTACTAAACATAGATAGACTTAAAAGAAAGTCCTCTGTATCTCTCAACACAGTAGTAGCTTTACTCAATCACTGAGTCTAGAGTCTTCCATTTTCCTGAAACAGAGATATTTACACAGGACAGATCACTCTCTGAGTTGAGACAGGAAAAAGAGAAAAGTTTCCACTTTGATACAATGAATGGGAATTCTCATTGCATTGTGGATATGATGCTGGTAGTGAATTTATCCTAATACCCGTTAAATGAGGCAGAAAGTAATTTTCTTAATAAAGGTTTAATTTTTATTCATTCACTGCCATCAAGAATCAGTGAATTTATTATAGACCTCAAATGCTTTGCTAGAAATTTGATACTAAAGAATATGTTCAAAGATGAAAGTAGAGCACAGACCAATATAGAAGCAATAGTATTTAAGAAACCGAGTTCATTGATTCCACCTGTACATCCAGTCATAGAGACCTTTGTCAAGGTATGTGAAGATGATGTTACAAGATTAAGGAATAATAGATTATAATAGGAATGGAAAATGTTTTTATAATTTAACCATGGATGAGCGTCAGGCTCTGAAAGACTTAATGAATAATGATCATTTAGTCTTTAGACCAGCGAATAAAGGAGGAGTCTTGGTGATATTAGACAGGACCTGGTATGTTGACAGAATGACATGATTATTGGAGGATGTAAACACGTACAAGCAGATACAGACATTTGAACTGGAGAAAATTATAAAAAGGTGGACATGGAATTGCAAGACCTTATGCTGACAAGAGTTATTAGCCCTGATTTATTAAATTATTTTGAAGTTGTTTTTCCAATGTTTCTTGTTATTCAAGGATTACCAAAGATCCATAAAGACAATATAGACCCACCCATGTGCTCCATTTATCAGGCAATGGATGGGTCATGGAACCTTTATCTATTTATGTGGAACATCATTTGAAAAGAGGATTGAGTAAAGTTACTACAGTAGCAGGTAATAGGTGTGGGGTAGCATTAACATTAACCTTTAGATGGGTAATGTGTGAGGTCATATTTAAGCTGGGATCAAGTGTGACACCTAGGTATTTAAAGAATAAGCATATTCTATCCGATGCATGTTATAGGATAAGCATGCAGAACTTGCAGGTAGTCTTGTTTTTTGTGTTGTGACAAAAATATTTTTTTAACCTTTTTCCTGGTTCATTTGTTAGTTGCCATCAAGCAACAATGGTTGTAGAATTTGGATGGAGCTTTGCAGATAATCAAAATAGGGGAAGTTACCTCTACAAACAGACCATTCACCAGTGGAATTCCCCAGGGTTCTAATTTAGGACCTTTCCTGTTTGGTATCTACTTTTCTGAAGTAAAAGTCAATGACAAATTGCTCTGGTTGGCTAAATTTGCTGATGATTACAAACTAGGAGCAATCATTGAATCCCCAAGTGAGTTAGCCATCCTACAGTAGGGTTTGTCTCAAATAAATAACTAGTGACAAATCTTGATCTGAAATTAAATGTCAAAAATGCATTACTGTATCCTTTGGGAAGTTGTCTACCCTGTGGAACTACCAAATTGACAATACACCCCAAAGAGTTGCCTCAGTTGTTTGAGATCTGGGAAATTAGGTGGACAGTGACCTAATTTTTGACCAGCATGCGTCTATTGTTGTAGGAAATTCTTTCTATATCGCATTGCTTATAAAAAAAAGGATTGTGTGTAGCTCTATGGATGTAATTTTCCCCTTTATACAGCCCTCATTAGGCCAGTCTTTGAATATAATATATATCCCCCTTTGGCATGTATCTTAAAATCAAATAGATGAGATGCCACCACAGAGAAGGTTTATTCTTAAAGCAATATAAAAATAATAAAAGTTAAATCTGGGATGAGAGCTTTCGGCCTTTTAAGGCTTTCTTCAGATCTGAAGTTACTAAGCTTCCTGTGGAAGGGAGCTTGTGCTTGAGAATATTCCTGCACATATCTGGATAGAGAATGACTTTGATCATTCAGTACCTAGTGTACATGCAGTGACATCCAGTCAGGCTTGGAGAAAGGCATGTAGGTCTGGTAGTCTGGGAGAGAATCAGACAGATCTCATACCTGAAGCTGGGACTAATGTTGTAAGCCATAGACATGGATACTTACAAGTCAAATTAATAACTCTTTCACAAAAGATAATATATACCCAAACTATGAGGGGGGCTATGCCCCCACACCATAATGTGGGGGGATGTGCCCTCACACCCCCCCTAACTGTATATACTGACTCTGGGATCACACTGGGGTGGGAAATGGGGCATGTGCTCTTTTTGACAAGGTGGGTTTCGTTCAAGTGGGTTTTTGGCGAGGTGAGCTTTCGGTGGGTTGTGCTCAGCCAATTCATTTTCAGTGAGGTGAGGTTTCTACGAGGTAAGTTTCAGTGAGGTTTGTTTTCTATCAAGCAGGGTGGACCCATATATATATATATATATATATATATATATATATATATATGTGTGTGTGTAAGTACCTGAGAGAGGGGAGTCTTTATATGGAAACAAGGGTTTGTTGTATAAAGAGTGGACTGCTAAGGGAGGGCTGGAAGGATAGGTAGTCCAGCAGTTGGCAGAACCTAGCACCTACCATCTGCTACTTCTAGCTATAGTCCCTAATATTCCTTGAGAAGGGGATATTGAGGCAGAGAAGCAAGGTTTGTTGCATAGAGAGTGGACTCTAAAGCATGGATGGAAGGAGAAGTAGTCCAGCAGTTGGTAGAGCCTAGAGCCTACCATCTACCACTTTTAGTTATAGTCACTAATATTCCTTGGGAAGGGGATGTTAATGCAGAGAAGGAAGGCTTGTTGTATAGAATGTAGACTCCTAGGAGAGGGCTGGCAGGTGAAGTAGTGTGGCAACTGATAGAGCCTAGAGCCTATCATCTGCCACTTCTAGCTAAAGTCCCTAATATTCCTTTTGCAGGTGATATTGATCTAGAAAAGGTGGTAAATGCTTTGCTAGAAATTTTCAGCAGAGTAGGTTTTCCATGGGAAATAATGACTGACCAAGGTGCCAACTTCATGTCAGACCTGTTGACTTGTCTGTGGAAGTGTTGTGGGGTGAAACATTTAAAGAACACTCCCTACTATACCCATACTAATAGTCTTGTGGAAAGGTTAAACTGTACATTGAAGACTATGCTATGGACATTTGCAGACTGATATGTGAGTGAGGTCTTGGATATATTATGTATGGCAGTATTAACCATTAAACCCAGTAAGTGTCAAGTGGGTATGGCAGAGGTCACTTACTTAGGACACTGAGTGGGAAGTGGTAAAATTAGGCCAAAACCTGTCAAGGCGGAAGCTATACAAACATGACCAGTTTCTGTTACTTAGAAACAAGTGACAGTATTTCTAGGGACATTGGGGTATTATAAGAAATTTGTGCCCAATTACAGTACCATAGCTGAACCCCTTATGGACCTAACTAGGAAGAATAAACCGGACAAGGTAGTGTGGACCATAGATTGTGAACAGGCATTCCAAAAACTAAAAGAGATATTGGGGACTCCCTGTGTTGGCCAGACCAGATTGCAATAAAGAATTTATTGTACAGGTAGATGCTTCAAATTATGGAGTGGGAGCTGTGCTCGGCCAAGTTTCTTCAGAAGGAGAAAAATGCTGCAGTGTGGTTAATAACACTAATGCAAATGGATTGCCCGGGAGAGGAGATGGTTGATATTCCCAGACAAACCCATTTTTCTCAAGCTTTCTTTTTCAAGGGTCACTTGAAAATTATGCTTGAGTCATGGGGGGGGGTGAAGAAACTGAAAACACTGTCATCTGTTTTAGCATGTCTGGTAGGAGATTAGTGTATATTCTGGATTAACTTGTATGGTGTGCCAGCATGTCTAATTGGGAAAATGTAAATAAGTTTTAAAATGTTGAGTATTTCCCTGTCAGTGGTTTGATGCATTTCTAACTGTGCATGTTTGAGAGAAAGTACTGTGGAGAATCAGCTGAACAGTGAGTTATGTCATTAGAATGTTCCTAATTGTTAGGTGATTATTTAAATAGTTGATTGACTGGAAAATAACTGACTGTTATTTTTTAAATACGACAGTTGGGACTGCTTAAGACAGTTGAGCTGGCAGTTTTGTCAAGTGCTGTGCAGTCAGTGGACACACATAAATGATTTACTCAACAAAACCTGCAAGCCTGCCATTTGTCTTGCTGTTATACATTAGATTAGATCAGGGGCAGTATCCTTTAATTAGATTAGGAAAGATTAGTTATTAAGATAATGTTTTTTCTAGAATATTGGACTCCTATCCTGCAGTTTAATTTTATATTTCCAGTGACTGAGTTCTGATTTCTGTTGAAAGCTATCAATTTATATTCTTGTAATCATTTTACTTATTATTAATTGTTTTTCATTACTTTATATTGTGGCTGGAAATCTGTGTTTTTCTTTCAAGATTAGAGAGTGCTTATACCTGTTTGATACTCCCCAGGTCACCTCGAAGGCCTGGTTACTTTTGGTCATAGCTATCATTTATATTGATATTTCATTTTTATAATTGGACACCCCTTTAGAAAGGCATGAAGACACTCTGATGGGTGGCAGTATCAAGGTATTATTTTGAGGAAGGGACACAGCTGGAAATCAATTCCCAGAAGTGACTGGATGTGTGAGATTTAAATTTACTTGGAATGTGAGTGTATGAGAGGTCTTAAACTGGGGCACACTGCTCTCAAGTGCATAATAAGGGAATACATTTGGAGTAGACAGAGGTATATATTCCAGTCCCAGGAAAACGGAGCATGTTCCTGTTGTGCTCTCAGGGGAAAATTGTGAAATATTACTTCTGTTTGAGTGACAGTCTCATATTGGGGTCAGTAGTGAGGATTGAAGCTCCTTAATTACTGGCCGAGGATAGTAAGGGATGTCACATTAATTGGTGGTAGACTGGTGGGGTATAGCCGTATGTCACATTTATTGGTGGCAGTCTAGTGGGATATAGCCAGGCGTCACACCCTTCTAACTTGCCAATATACCAAAACTTGCTTTAATGTAATTTGGTAGTCTGTTGCATGCATCAGCTACTCTGTCAGGGAACCAATTAGTGCACTTTTCATTCCTATAGAATTTTTTTTAATTTCTCCAAATCTTTTCGGTTTCTAATACCATTTATTTATTTACATTTGTTGACTGGGAGTGTCCGACTGGACGTAGGTCCATTTTCAGCAGATGCCCGGGGAGAAAAGCTCCACAGTTAACATAAACAGACAGTAGTTACATTGGATTACATACCGATTAACAATTTAACATAGCAATTACTTACAACATATTTACAGATGAAGAACATAGTACATCAGTAGGCAACTAGAATCTTTATCTGTGAAGTACATAACAGACATTAACAAATGTTACAATAAGACGTTCCTGCTGTATAATAAGTACTAGGCTTATGAGCATCTGAGCTTGTTATAATCAAGATAGTTAGTGGAGTGAAAAGAAAGGTAGTGGTTGGATGGGGTGTGTGTTATTAGAGTGGGAATTGCAAGGGCATAGCCAGCATATTTTTAGGTGTGTTTTTAGTAAAGTTTTGAAGTGGGTGCATGATGTTACGGAGGTACCATGACAGGAATGGACCCCATTCCTAAGTATGATTAAAGTTCATGAAATTAGTATTATTTCAATCTTTGTTGTCAGCCAGAAGTACTCTTCAGAGCACCTACAATGTGCCCAGTAATGACTCCTTCTGCAATTTGTATAGAGTTACATCTGCTGCTAACATATCTAAATATGATTGTAGATTCTTTTTTATGAGACCCATTGCTCCTGCTACTATTGAAAATGTCTGGGTATCTTTCTTCCATATTGCTCTCATTTCTGCCCACAAATCCTGATATTGAGTGCCTTTGTGTCAGTACACAAGACACTGTAGTCACTAGGTGTAGCAATTTCAATTATCAATGCTACTTTTGTCTTCTTTTAATGGACCACTGTATCTTCTTTTCTCTCATCTATCTTTTGAACTGTTGGTAATGGCTGATCCCATGTGATGTAGAATTCATCATTTTCTATGATGCTTTGTGGCTTATGTTTCTAGTGTTTTTCAGCTACTTCAGTATTATGTTTGCACAATCCCCAGTGCAACAGTCTTGCCACATTATTATGCCTTTCAGTATACAGTCCTTCTGCCATTAATATATCACAACCAGCAACAGGGTGTGCAACTGTTTCCAATTCTGTTTTACAAAACCTACATTTGTCTATTTCTCCCACATGTTCAATGGACTTTTCAAATCAATGTGTATTTAGCCCACTATCTTGGGCCGGCAATATTAACCTTTCAACTTTTGGTTTGAATTCACCTCTCCTTAACCATTCCTGCATTTGATCCTGATCAACATGAGGTACTTCCAGGAGTTTTCTACACTCACAACTATATTTATGCATTTTCCACATTTCTTGCCTTCTCATTTGATCCTTAACTGTATATTCTTTATTTTGTGGGGTTTTTTAGCACATTTAGCTGCTTGATTTTTGTCTACTCTTGGTTTGATTTCCATTCCTGCTTGACGTCAATATGCTTCTGCTAGACTAAGAGAGGAAGTCATCTTAGATTTATTCTCATGTTTCAAAAATTTCCCTATGCTTGAGTCTTGTGAGGCCAGCAGATATGTATGCAGTCCCACAAATGCATATTTATACCTGTAATCAATTTCAAGGAGGCCTATACCTTGTTTGGAATGGGGAACATATAATCTTGGTATGCAGTGATTTTTATAAATCATTTGATGAGCATGAAACATCCTTTTTATTTTCCTGTCTAATCTAGCCAACACATTTTGGGGCCAGTCAGTAACTCCAAAACTGTAAGTTAAGACAGGAAGATCAAATTGGTTAATAGCTTCAATTTTATTCCTAATTGTGAACGCTGTTTTCAGGATTAATTTAAGTCTTCTAGAATATTCCTTACCAAGTTTTATTCACTTTTGTTCATGTTTTATTGTTGATCCTTCATCATTTCAAAAAAAATTATACACTCCCTCTTGCTTAAGTTCTTTTATATCACATTCTTCTCCCAAACTGATGTTTTCTTGGTGCTGCAGCTTTGCTGCTTTAAAGGTAGCTTTTGCACATTTATAAAGACCAAATGACATTCTTATATCATCTGAGAAAGTTTTCACTACTTGCAGCTGTGATTTCAGTTCCTCATCTGATATGCTATACAGTTCTAAATCATCGACAAAGAGAAGATGAGAAATCTTTGCACTTTGTTGCTTCTTGGGAGCCAAATTATAGCCATGATCTAAGTGGTTAAGCAAACAGCTTAATGGGTTAAAGGCAAGGTAAGTGAGCAATAGTGACAAAGAATCACCCCGGAATATCCCTCTTTGGATTTTTATCCCTGGAAAAATAATTTGTCCTTTATCATGGCTTAACTGCAAAGTGGTTTGCCACTGTTTTCATGGTTGCTGTGATGTAGTTAATCTGTGCAGGATATATCTTATACATTTTTAAGCACTGTTTTATCTATGCATGTGTGATACTGTCAAATACTTTTTTTTGTAGTCGGTCCATGCCATACTTTGATTCTTCCCCTTTTTACAGTTCTCCACTATGACATTATTTAACAACAAATGATCCTTTGTTCCATATGGCTTTCTTTCATTGCCCTTTTGTTTTATTGCCATAATTGAGTTTTCTTCTAAATGACTATAAACTCTGTTGGCATCAGTTCCAGCATATAGTTTATACATTGTCAGAAGGCAAGTTATTGGTCTATAATTTTAGGGTAGCTTGCAGGTTCACTATTAAGTAGGAGCATTGTTTTTCGAGTTGTTAGCAAGGTTGGTGTATGTTTGGGGTATGTATATAAATAGTTCTTACTCATGGCTAAATCCTCATGCAAAGATGTTAATGCTTCTAACCAGAATGCATCTGGGCCTGGGGTTTTCCAATTAGAGGCTTTTTTTAACTTTGTTTCAATCTCTCTGGCTGTTACTTCATCCCATTTCATGTAATGTACATTTGAACTTCTTATTCTTTCTTTTACTTCTTCTATCCATTTAGCATCTTTGTTATGTTCCACAGGATCTTCATAAATACTTCTCCAGATGTACCAATTTCTTCTTTTTTGGTGGTCTTTCAATTCCTTTTACATTGTTTCTCAATTCTCTATAAAGCTTTTTTTGATCATCAATAAATTACTTATTTTGTACTTTTCCTTTATATTTATCTGTGTATCATTTAGTTTTTTCTGCCTGTGCTGATATTTTTAGTTTTTTATTTGCAATAGCGCATGATAAATCCTTATCCATTATAATACTGTGCATTGCTTTTATCACGTCTTTCTTAGTATTTTTGTTGATCTGTTCCCGCTTCTATACTCTTCTAACAGTGACACTTCATGTCCTAATTCCTTTATAATTTTCTCTATTTGATACTTCCATTATGGTATTTAGTTTCTCCCCTTCCTTTCTACACTAACCCGTGTTCTTGTGGTATAGTTTTATCTGTTATTAGCTTAGCTGCACAGTAATATATCCTGTTTACTTCTGTTATATCTCATGGCTCTCTATGGACAGTCATAATTGATGTGTTCATTTGTTTTATCAAACTTTTGACTTTTTGGGTTTTATTGACCTTCTGCATTCTATTTCTTTTATTGATCTTAATATGTTTATCTATTTGCATTAAATCAAGCAACCAATCTTCTCTTTGCTCATTTTCTTCTAAACTGAGGGCATATTTTTTGTTCTCCATTTCCTGCAGGTATTCTATAGAAAGTTCAATAGCATCTTCCTGTGGCACTTTCTCTTCAGTTTCATCCTGTGTTATCCGTTGTCCTGTCATATTGTAACTCACTGGCCTATCACTCCTCAACATTGACTGTGTAAGAGTTGCCACAGTTTTCTGTCTCTTCCCTTGCTGTCAACTTCAAGTGAATGTTTATACTGGTTTCCTGTGGAAGGCTCCAGAATATCTTTATATGGCACCTGACCAGTTGCTTCCCATTCCACTAGTTTCTCCTTCATTTGGATGTTCATTGCTCTATCCTGCTGTGGTGTTTTCTAAGTAAGATTTTCTACACTGAATCCTTCACTCTTCAGGTACTTCATAAGCTCATTTTCTATTTCTTTAACTTCTCTATTACTGATCTTCATTTCTACTTTTTCTCTTTGTTTTCTTATTTATCGTATTGTAAAGGTTTCCATGTCCAGATTCCTTTGTCTGTATTTCTCTTCAAATATCTTTGGTGCTGCTTTATTTGTATTGATTAGTTTTGCTTTCTCCTTTACATAAATACTATTCCATATTAAATCTCTTTTTCGTTCTCATGCCCATATTTCTTCTTCAGATGTCTCCAGATATTCCTGTTTCTCCTTACACTGGGGACTCGTTTCATCATGCTGTGAGGTAATTTGTGTTAGACCTTCTACACCAACTCCTTCACTTCACAGGCACTCCATAACATCAACTTCTATTTTTTTAACTTCTACTTTACTAATCTTCTTTTCTACAGTTGTTGATGCATGCAGCCCAAAGTGGCTGGAAAACTCCATCTAAGGCTAAACACCGGCACGAGACTGATAGCAGACAAGTACTGTAAGGGAAAGTTGAAAATTACTTGAGAGAGAGTTCGAGAGGGCATGAAACCATTCAGAGATAATTTTTGGGGTTTATCAGATGCCTTTGCCTGTATTTCTCTTCGAATATCTTTAGGGCTGCCTTTTTTGTATTCCTTAATTTGGCTTTCAACTCATTCTTTCCTATGTCCATATTTCTTTTTTATACTTTCTTAAAATCTGTAGGTTTTGTTGTTTATATTTTCACACTTCCTCAGATGGTTCTATTTCCAAACAGATCAGAGTTTCTTGGTCTATATAACATTTTTCACACATCTGTTGTATTAATGAACACATTTTTATTTGAAGCTTCTGACAGTTTTCCTTGTGTAAGTATTTTTCTTTCCTCTAATTTCCCTCTTAATATTTTTGTATATCTTGTGTCTGGAAATTCTGGGCTTTTTGCATAATAGTAACAATACATAATTTCTTTCTTATTCTCAATAGTCCACTCTATCATCGTTATGGCTCTTCTTTGACCTATCAGTTTTTTGTAATATTTGGGGACTGCTACTTCCTTCTACAACAGAAGGGGGTACATCCTTCCCCTGGGTCTGGCCTGGCTCCAGTATAGGAATGTTTCTGTATTTTGAGGATTCTACACTATCATTTTTTCCAGTCCTGGCACCAGTACACCTACCAGGACTGGGCACTTGTTTATCCTGGGTTATGTGTATCCAACTATCTTTTTTTTAATTCTTGACTACTTCTGTCCATGATATATACTATATAAAATACAGTCTATATATTAGTGTCATCTTGGTGAGATTTTGTGAAAAACAGGGTCCACCTTGTGAAGGTACTTGCCAAGACACGAGGATGAATTCAGTTTCAGCAATACTACACTCCTTTGTTTGCTTACTTATCATCTCTCCATTCTGACAGGATCATACACAAAACACTGATCAATAAATTAGAACCAATAGGTATCATACATCTCAAGTGTACCTCATTATGAGGAACGTACCTCATTTGGGGTCTTAAAAAATTCACGTTCCTTGAAGTTCCTCAAAGTTCCACATTGAAAGACTCTATGAATTTTTTTAAGTGAAATCCATTGTAAATAGAAATGGATCATATTAATTCATTAAAAGATCTTCTTTATAAGTAAAACCAGCATATTTTAACCATCCTATGACACTCCTAGCTGAAGTTATTAGTAAGCCATTAGTATGTGTTCCACATTTTGCCCATTTGTTCCACATTATGAGGGCTAGTGTTCCTCATTTTGGAGATGGAAGGTTGAGAGCTATGCTAGGTATTGATACACTCTTGATAAGATTGATAGCTGTATGGCTTACAAATAGGACATAGCATGCAGGACAAGATTGTCTGATGATTCTCTAGTACTTTTTGATAACCCCAAACATTGCCAGATGTAGTTGTCTCTAAATGCCCTATATACCTGAATAAGATCTCTTTCATAATAACTTAAATTTTCACATCCATGGATGCCTTTGGTATATTTCTGATGTACTCTTTCCAGTTTACTCATGCTTGTTTTCTTATGGGGTTTCCATATTGTTATTCTATACTCAAATTTGGGACTAATGTATCTAACAATGACTTCATCATATTTTGATTTCCTAGACATTATAAATCATTTTATGCAACCTATAGTTCTATAGCTACCATTAATAAATTGGTTGATATGATTAGAAAAACTCATAGCTGGATCTACCCATATACCCAGGTCCTTAAATGAGTCTACAGTTTCAATCACTGTCTGCTGTATTAAATACTCACCTTTCAATTTATGTCTTCCAAATCTCATATGCTTTGTTTTTGATGTATTTATCAGCATACTACTCTGTCATGCCAGATGGTCAATTTAGTCAGGTTATTTTGCAGACATGCCTTATCTGTAACACATGTAATCAGTTTACCCAATTTCAGGTAATCTGCATCTAGACTGTAGAACACCACAAATGAAAAAGTTAGGTCTGAAAGATACAACCTGAACAAGTAAGGGCCTAGGACAGAGCTCCTTGGAACACCCTGACTGTAACCAAGGATTTCACCTATCCGGTTGCTGCATGACACTTGCCATGTCCTATTTGTAAGCCATGCAGCTATCCATCTTATCAAGAGTACATCAATACCTAGTTGTGCTAATTTATTGATCAGTGATTTGTGTGTGACCCTGTCAAATGCTGACATTAAATCTATATAAATTACATCACAGCACAATTTTTCATTCATAGCTGTTATCATATTGGTATAGAACACCATGTTACAGGTGGTAATAGTTTTATTTTCAACAAATGTATGCTGATATATGGTTTCATGTCCCAACCTATCCAATTCTCACAATAACTTATCCAATATTACCTTTTCCATTATTTTTCCACAACATGAAAGTAGACTTAAGGGTTTATTTGACTCTGAGTTTGCCATACTCCCCTTTCCCTTAAAGACAGGCTTAATAAGTACATGTCTCCAATCTTGAGGAATCTCCCCATATTTATATGGCCTAGTGAATAATAGATATAATGGTACCATACATTCTTGCTGAAGTGTTCTCAGGTCATTGTTACTAATTCCATCTCCTCCCTGTGCTTTGTTTGGATCCAGTTTGCGCAGTTCTTTTTCAATATAATCTAATTTGATTCCAGTATCTGAGATTACCTGGATGTCGCTAGGACTAATTATCACTCCTTTTGGGGAGCCAAACTGTTTTGCATAAGATTTTGCAAATATATCTATAATCTCTTGTGTCAGAGAATAAATTTAGAATCTGCACACAATTTATCAATTTGTGTATCTTTACTCCTTCCACATCTTATGTATCTATAAAATGGTTTCCTAATATGCTCAATATCTTTATATGAATTTTCTTCAACATTTTCTTGATCTTGTCTCATACTATGTCTAATCTGTTTGCCCATCTTGTTTATTCCAGTTTTCAAAATTGTTGTTTGACCTCTCTTTCATTTCTTCTGTTTTTGTCTCTCACCTTAATCACATATCTTGTTCTTGTGGAAATATGTCCCCGACATTGTATGCCTAGACCCTGATGTTAAACTTTTTTTTTTTGATTTTTTGCACTCAAACAATTTGCCATTCAAAACATTCCACATTCTATCTGCAGTTTTTCCACTGAACACCTCACTCCAGTTAGTTTTATATAGTGACTATTTTGCTACCATATAATCTGTAATTAACCTTCTATGCATTGGTTTATGTCACTCACACCTCTCTAACGTAGATGACAAGCAGGCAGGGTATTTTGTTTAGATGCTTTAATACATAGAAATACATCAGATTGGATAGCAGCATCATAAAATATAAACAAACTGGTTAACAGACAGACCTTACATACATACATGCTTACAGCTCAACAGATAACTACAAAAATGGCTGTCAGTCTTGCACGTGCTCAGTATTTATACACTTGTGCAAGCCCTTGGATATCATCTTAAAGGTACGTGTATGCACATTGATCTACATCTTCCCTCTTAAAAAGATTGTCCTTTGTAAAAACAATAATAGAGTTAGACATACATTACTATAGACATTAGAAACATAACACAATGTTTATGTCCAAGTTGTCATGTATCTGTTACATGGCCTGGAGATACGACCAAATCTCGTAACATAACAGTCTAAACTGAATATAGCAACATGGGGCAGTCTTCAGTGAACAAATCATATCAGGAACCTCAAGATTTGTCACAGGAATGGGAATACTCTCTGGAACTTCCTCTGGCATTGGAACACTGGACAACTCACTCTGAGATAAAGATTCTTTCTCACAGGCTATGTGCTGTGGCATAGGATAGGACACCAGTCCCAAATGTTTCCAATTTCACCTAAAGGTCTACTCCTTGTGATTCTACAATGTATGATCTTGGCTCTGGGCAAATATTTTTCACAACATCAATGCAATCATAACCTTTGGAGGTTTGCATCCTTACCACTTCATTTCATAATGGATTGAACAGTTTGCTGTTTTTTTCGTAGTAGGACTTCTGGGTTAGACATTTCTTCAACAGATTGGCTTTCACTGACCTGCTGTTCTTGACACATGGAACCAACAATTGACTACTGATTGGTAATGTGGTTCTGGTTTGTCTTGACAGAAGTATGTGATCAGGTGAACCAAGATGTTTATCAAGAGGAACATTTCTGAGATTCAAGAGTTTCAGGAAAACATCACTATTGTCTCATTTTGACTTCCCTAGCAACTGTTTTGCACTTTGAATTACATGTTCTGCCAAACCATTTCAGGTACTCAGGGCTACTCGTGACATGAGTAAAGTCCCATTCTTTGGCAAATCTTTTGAACTGTTGGCTTGTAAACTGTGTGCCATTGCCAGAAATAACTTTCTGTGGACAACCATGCACTGCAAATTGACCTTAATAATGACAGTACTGGATGCTAGATTGGGAAGTAGGTCAGTCTTGAATCAATTGGAGTAAGAGTCCACTAACACTAAATAATGCTGACTATTCCACTCAAAAATGTCAGTAGCTACTGTCGATCAAGGTAGTTCAGGAATCTGGTTCAACTGAAGTGGTTCTTTCTGTTGATGTAGCTTTATACTATTAACAGAGAACAAGATTAAAGTGCTCCCTCAATATCGTGTGACACAGAAGGCAAAAATACGAGATACCTCACCCTTCCTTTGGTAGACTCTGTTCCCGGGTGACCACAATACAAGATAGTAATGTACTCTTGTTGCAAAGACTTTGGAACAATTCATTTTGGACCTTTCATAATTATACCTTTGTCAGACAAAACATCATCTCTGTATGGAAAATAAGGTTGCACTTCTTGATGTAAACTAGATTGCTTTAATGGCCATCAGCCATCCTTGATTGATAAAGTGGTTGAACCTTTGTAAAACTGGATCTGTGGCTGTGTGATCTCTTAGCTCTTCAAGATGCATGGAAGAAAAATTTCTCACTTCCATGACTTTGAAATCAGGGTTCTCATTCTCATGCTGTTCTATGGTGTTTCTGGGCAATCTGGATAATGTATCAGCAAGATAAAGGAGGTTGCCTTTCCAATAGACAAGAGTGAAATTATACTTTTGTGATCTCAGCATCATACATTGCAGTCTGTCTGGAGCTGAATGCATTGACTTTCTCAAGATAGTGACTAGAGGTTGGTGGTATGTTTTGGTCTGGATAGGTCTACCATAAACATAATCATGGAACTTTGAACATGCAAACACAATTGTCAAAAGTTCTTTCTTAATCTGGGCATACTGCATTTCAATTTGGGTAAGAGGTCTTGATGCATAAGCAACAGGTTTTCCCTCTTGTAGAATGACTGCACCTAGACCAAATTCCAAAGCATCACATGCAAGAGTAACTGGCTTGTGAACATCATACTATCTGAGAGTTGGTGGACTAGCAATTCTCCTTTTCAGGACATCAAATGCTCTTTGGTTTTGCTTTAACCAAGACCATGACACATCTTTAAGTGTCAGCTCTCTAAGTGGTGCTGGTATTTGGCTCAAGTCTGGAATGAACTTGCCTAGATAGTTAACAATGTCAAGAAAATGTTGCAGGGTTGAACACTGTCTGCAGCTGGCATCTCAAGAATTGTTTGTTTAGAAGGGTCTGGTTGTAAGCCTGAACTGGTGAATAAATTACCAACATAAGTGACCTCTTGTAGAATGAATTTGCATTTCTGTGGATTGAGCTTAAGATTCACTTGACGTGCCCTTTCTAGAACCTTTCTGAGGTTTTTGTCATGTTCAGCTTCACTGTGACCTCCTACTAGTATGTTATCTGCTATAATCGTACAAGAATACCCTGAAAAATGTTGCTCCATTGCACATTGAAAGACTTCACTAGCAGAATTTATCCCAAATGGCATTCTCAGAATTCTGTACCCGGCAAACAGAGTACTGAATGTAGTGAGCAACGATGATTTCTTGTCAAGCTAAATTTGCCAAAATGAACTCTTTGCATCTAAGACAGAAAAAAACAGTGACATTTGGCATCAAGGCTGCAACTTATTCAACTGTGTGCATTGGATGATGGGGTCTTTTTAGTACTTTGTTCAAATCTCGTGGATCCATACATATTCTGATGTCATCTGAGCTTTTCTTATGAGCTACAACTATGGAAGATACCCATTCAGTAGGAGCTGCAACTGGACAAATCACACCTTGTCGCACCATTTTATCTAGCTCAGATTTGACTCTGTTCTGCATGGCTACTGGAACATTTTGAGCTGGCCTGATAACTGGACTGACATCTGGATCTAACGTCATGGAGTACACAACTGGAAGATTCCCTAATTTGTTTTTGAAAAGATCAGCATAGGTAGAAAAATATACTTGGTGAAATTAGAGTTGTGGTCTTTCAAGCTAATATGATGGACTTCTTTATTAAATGAAAGCAGTCCCATTTTCAAACTGTCTCTGAGCCCTAATAATGACTGGACATGCCTCTTGACCACATAAAATAAGTTGTAGCTTCTTCCAGCAGAGTAACATGAAAGCACTAATGAGCCTCCAGTTTGAATTTCTTCACCTCCATAAGCAACACACTTCCCACATCTTGCCAAATCAAGGTTTTCACCATAACACAGTCTAGCAAATGTCTCTACTGACATAACAATGCACTTGGAACCTGTGTCAGCTTTGAGCTCTATGGGTTTGCCATTTATCTGAACAGTACAAAATACTTCATTCTTTGCCCTTAAATCTACTGCATTGACTGTTTCATGAAGCACTGACACACGATCCACATAAAGAGGAGGATTGCAGCTCTCTAATTGATCAACTAATTTCTTAAAATGTTCCCTCATAATAAAGAATGTGGGCCTTTTAGAGATATACAAAACCTTTTGAAATGATTTCATTTATTGCATTTGTGGCATTGTTAACCAAAAGCTAAACATTTTTCCCATTTAGATTCATGTCTTCCACAATAGTTATGACAGTTGGCAATGAAACTAGGTTGGGGCCCATGCTTTGAATTTGCTGACTCATTCATGCTTCACTGAGATTGAAAAGACCTGGGGTTTACCAGTGAGTGCTGCAGGGATTACATTTGCTGCCATGTTCTTGGGCCTGTTTCTTTTAACTACGTGCTGCATACTATCAACATGAACTTTGTCACTGTGTCTTCTAGAGCTGTTCTCATTTGCAAACATATTTGTGTGCTTTTCTGTGAGCTCACATATCTGACAAATCTCAGTGGCCTTATTCAAAGTTAAATCACTGTCACAAAGCAAAATCTTTCTCACAGCGTCATCTTTAATATCAAACACAAGTCTGTATTTTATCAACTCATCCCTTAAATCCCCAAATCTGCACGTTTTAGCTTTGTTTCTCAAGTCAGTTATATATGCTGCAAAAGAGTCACCAGGCTTTTAATCTCTTGTTTAAAATAAGTGCCTTCAATTGTAACATTTGTTGTGAGGTTACACATTTCTCAAAATTTATCTTTTAAGCACTCAGGGTCCTCCCTTGACTCAGCCTGTACAACAGTATGACAGTTTCTCCCCTCTCCTGCATAGACAGCAGATGCATACATAAATTATTGTTCCCTTTCTGTGGCTTCTGACCCAGCTAAATTAAGCAGAATAAATGCCTTTACATGGTCATCTTTTTCAGAAAATGCAGCCTGTATGAAAATGTTGTACTCTTGCTCAAGCACTTTATAGTTCTCTGCAATATTACTGTCAAACACAAGTGTACTGGGTTTTTGAAATCTGTCTGCTATGCCCACAAAGTATGTACAAACACACTGAAAAATATGGGTCTTGTAATTATGTCTGTGAGCTTGTAATAACGTTCAAATTCACAATAAACTCTTTGAAATACTGTACTTTGCAAAATTTACTCTGTAGTGGCTATATTCTGTATAATAACTTTACTGTAATACTACACAAACATGAACATTTTATACACTTCTGATAACTCAGATATTTTTGATTAATACGAAAATATGTGCTTAGTGAAAATGCAGTTGTTTCCTCTTATTTTATTAATTTTATGCAATTTGGACTTTAATTCAAGCATTTTCTGTAGTAATTCAAATATTTTTATCAATACTGGACATATTGGTTTATGCAAACATCATTTAGAATGTTATGTATGCCTTGCTTCATATTTGCAAATAAGAAATAGCGCTGAGCAAGTTTTGACAGCTGAAATTAATTTCTGATCTGTTTTGTGAAGTATGCATATATATTCACTGCTGTATATTTCTCCAGTTTCAACTGGGTGCCCCTCAAACTCAAACTGAAGAATTTGGATCCCATCTTGGCTTCAAGTCCTTCAGACATGCTGCTTCTGACACTATGTCCTTTTAGACATACCACTTCTGACACCATGTCACTCATCCCTCTTTAATATCGATGACAAGCAGGCAGGGTATTTTGTTTAGATGCTTTAATGCATAGAAACACATCAGGATGGATAGCAGCATCATAAAATATAAACGAACTGGTTAACAGACAAACCTTACATACATACATGCTTACATCTCAACAGCTAACAACAAAATGGCAGTCAGACTTGCACATGCTCAGTATTTATACACTTGTGCAAGCCCTTGGATAGCTGCTTAAAGGTACATACACACATTGATCTACAGTTTAGATTTCAGTTTGGCAGAATTATCTAGCAACAAATTAACCTTTAAACCCCCATGATCATTGCACATCAATGGTGGTAAAACTTGACTTGAAGTAACAGTAATTTCTTTAGAAACACAAACAATGTCTGGTGTGTTCTGTCCCCTGGTAAGTTTTTTTTTACAATCTGAAGCAATTGTTGTTCCTAAATATACATTGTGAATAATTTCCTTGTTAATGTTGTTGAATCAATATTATTCCAAACTGTTTCTGGAAAATTTAAGTCCCCAGCTAATATTATTCTTCCCTCCTGTATTTCGTGCAATAAATGTATGAATTCCTCTAGATCATCTGCACTTGACTTTGGTGGTCTATGCACTCCAACAATTGTTATATGTTCCAGGGTTGTCTTTATTGTCACAGTTACACAGTCTATAGTATTGGTGTTGTCATCAAACATGTAATAATCACAGGTCTCATAGCTATCTTTAATCTCTATCATTATATCTCCACCTGATTTTTTTGTAAGAATGTCTGTTACAGTAAAAACACTTACACCCTGACAGAACTGATTTCCAGTCATTGTTCTTTAACCATGTTTCACAAACAATAACAACATCAATCTTGTGGAGATGTAGCAGATTTTCCAATAAGAAAAACTTTATTTATTTGAAAATGAGTGATGTTTCTCTTGGAGAAACTTATAGCTCATGGATATAGTGGACATCTTCATAGGATCATAGAAAGTTACTAGGCTATTGGCCCTGAGGCCCTTACAAGCCTAGACAAGAATTTAGCCCCTGTTCTCACAAGTTAGTACCAGATGTCCCTGTCCAGCAGGGACACAGGTAGAATCCAAGGGGTGTATTTTCTCTTCCCTATAAAGTCATCCAGGGTTAATGAGGTACTCTGCTTGACATGGAGAGGAAGTCTATTCCACAGAAGGGGAGTCTCTGGGACACAAATCTGTCCTGCCAACAAGTGCAATTTATGTCCTATACCAGGTTGAGGTTGTGTGTGTGGGTTACTTGAGTGGAGCTTGACTTGCAGATATGCAACAGTCCCATCAAGGTGGGGTCGGAGATTGCTTTGTATGCCATACAGATCTTTACACAAAAGTAGATGGAACATCAACAGTTCAAAGTGTTTGTGACACATGTTGAGAGTTTTATGCATTGGCTATAGTATTACTGTTAGGATTGATGATGGATATCGTGATAAAAGGTAACATTTCTTAGAAATAGTGGCATTAGCATAAATATTGCTGTAGATTTTAATTCATTTAAACATGGTATCTTCATAAACAGCAAGTGAAGGTATTATCCAGAAACAGGGTAATTTAAATAATATTAGAAGTGCTACCATCTCCCCCAACCCCCTCTAGCTAGGATCAGACATAAACACTTCTCCAAAGCTGATCACAGCCTCCTGAGGGATGGTATAAACAGCTTCAAAGCCCCCTCCCCTTCTGTAGGAAGTGGCACATTTATATAGATGCATGCAATCAGAAATACCTGGCAGGACTAAATCATCCTCCGCAAGGAAGAGTAAACCTGTCTGATGTTCATCTGCAATAAATAAACTCTATAACAAAAGGAAAAAAAAATGCTGTCCAAGACCAAGAAGGTGTAGGTGCCCAATTGGAAGCAATGTCTCCATAGCTTGAACAAGCAAATAAGAGCACTAGTGAAATCCTCCACAGCAAACTTCGAGTCCAAATTGGCCACTACAACAGACAGTCATAAGGCCTTCTTCACATATGTCCGCAACCTCAAAGGAAGCACTCAGATCTGTTCAGAACTGGTGGTAAAGGCTATCACATATACAAATGCCGTAGATATAGCAAACTTGCTGGCTGACAGACTCAAAGAAAACTTTGCCCCTCTGTCCCCCATCAATAAATCAGGACATCCCCAGTACCTGCCACCTTCTCCATATATCTAGGGAACAGGTCATCACTGCTCTCTCATAGGCAAAAAATACAGCCTCCATGGGACCTGATAACATCCCAGGCTGCATCCTACATGAACTCAAACAGGAACTTGCAGCACCATTTTGCACCCTATTCAACCAAAGCCTAAGTACTGGCTTCATCCCAGCTGAGTGGAGGACAGCCACTGTCATCCCTTTACACAAAGGTGGAACCTCCACCGATATGAGAAATTATAGACCCATCAGCCTAACTAGCCTGATCTGCAAGAGTAAGGAATGGATTATAATGGACCTCATTAACAAGGACATTGGCAACTTCCAAACACTTGAACCCTCACAGTTTGGCTTCATTAAGGGGAGGTCATGTCTGCTAAATGTGGTCAACTTCTTTGAGACAGTCACCAAAGCCATGGACAAGGGGAACACGGTGCATACCACCTACCTTGAACTGGCCAAAGCCTTTGACACTATCCCCCACTAGGGCATAATAGATAAACTCTCTCAGCTAGGCATCAATCCATATGTTATTACCAGATGGGTAGCAAACTGGCTAATTGATAGAACCCACTTAGTCAAAATAGGGGAAGCCATCTCAAGCAGTAGACCTGTAACAAGCAGCATACCCCAGGGTTTGGTCTTGGGGCCTCTGTTATTTGGGATATAGTTTTCTGAGGTGCAAGCCAAAACCAGTGGGCTATGGCTGACTAAGTTTGCAGATGACTGCAAGCTGGGTGCTGTCATCAGTTTCCCTAGGGATGTGGACATCCTCCAAGAGGTTCTCACTCAGACAAATGACTGGTGCCAGAAACATGGCCTTAAGCTAAAAACCAAAAAATGCATCATCATCCCCTTTGGGAAGAGTGATGTCCCCACAAATTGTCACATTAATAACAACATCCTAAGCACTCAATCAGTCATGAGGGATTTGGGCACCCAGGTTGATACCAGTCTGTATTTTGACCACCATGTTGCTTCAGCTGTACAGAAAGCTTTCTACATGGCCCACCACATAAGTAATGGTATCTCATCCAGAGACAAGGAGGTCATAACATCCCTGTATTCTTCCCTTATAAGGCCCATTATTGAGTACAATTCCCCTTTCGGCATGTACCTCACAAAGCACATGCAGCAGCTGGAGAGAACACAGAGGTTACTCACCAGGACAGGGCCTCAAACATCTACCATACACAGAATAGCTAAAAGCCCTATCCCTCTACTTGGTTTCATACAGACTCCTCAGAGGTGACCTCTGTCTGGCATACAAGGCGATCACAGACCCCACTTTGATGGGACTGCTGCATATCTACAAGTCAAGCTCCACTTAAGTAACCCACATGCGTGACTTCAACCTGGTCTATGACATCAACAAGACTTGTTGGTGGGACAGATTTGTATCCCAGAGACTCCCCTATCTATGGAATAGACTCCCTTCCACGTCAAGCAGAGTACCTCTACCCCTTTTTAAGCGCAACCCGGATAACTGGATGGGAAACAGAAAATATAGCCCAGGTATTCTACCCATGTCTCTGTTGGACAGGGGCATCAGGTGCTGATTTGTCTAAACATGGGCTAAACTCTTGGCTAGGCTTATAAGGGCCTCAGGGCCAATAGCCTAGTAACCTACTATAATCCTGTGATCCTATGTTGTATTAAAACATTTAATGAGCTGTCACAGTTTGCTACTGGGAAAAATGTTAAATTTAACATTGAGTTTGACATCACATGTACACACCTAACCTACTTCTGATTAACCCACCTCTCAGGCAGACATTCACAACTAAACTCACACATGTACCATTTCATATACACACTCACCCACTGTCAAGCCGTACCTGACCACTAAACTCACCAGCACTTACCTCTGCAACACTAGACGAACATTGCCTATTAGTCTTGTTTATTGCCATGAGCAGACAAGAGAAACCAGGTTGAGCTGAGCATTGTGTTTTTTAAGCTGTATGCATGCATGCTTTTACAATATTATAAAAGTATCTGCATAATAAATATTTAACATTGAAGATTGCTTGAGTTCATGTTAGTGTTAGAAACTGGACAGTAGCCTT
This sequence comes from Protopterus annectens, assembly GCF_019279795.1. Lineage (NCBI taxonomy): Eukaryota > Metazoa > Chordata > Ceratodontiformes > Protopteridae > Protopterus > Protopterus annectens. The sequence goes on from NC_056735.1 coordinate 474,745,683, forward strand.
ATTTCAGGCAAAAGGCTATAGTGGTAGGAATTCACAAATCGGATAGAAGAAAATCATATATGACTCAAATCATTTTAGACCCATCAGCCTAACCAGTACTCCATGAAAATTTGAAGGCATTTATACTAAATGTTATTAGAAATCATCCATGGGTTCTACTACCTATGGTTATGTTAATGGGAAATCTTCATTTTAAAACTCATGCCATTCCAGTCAGTCTATGAAGAGGTAACAAAAGAACTTGATAAAAGGTTGGCAGTGCATGCTGCATATCTTGACATTCTAAAGGTTTTGACACTATTGTACATAAGGAAGTGATTGGCAAACTAAAGTCTCTATGCATTTTAAAAGGTAAATCACTAATTAAGCAACAAAACACAAAAAGTCAGAACACAGTGTTACCTGAGTATCAAGATAGGTTTCCCACTAGTGTCCCACAGACATGAATTCTGGTTTCATTTCTTTCTGGACTATTTTCCTCAGATATAAATATGAAAAATGGATTATTATAGCAATAACCCACGCTTGGGTGTGGGTAATGCTGGATTTACCCATGGTTGGTGTGGTTTGGTCACGGGAAACCCCGGTGACCAAACAAAGACAACTGTGGGTAAATTCAGCATTACCCACACCAGAAGTGGTTATTATATATAATGACATTATTTAAGAAAAAATAATTACTTTTCTTAAATAATGGCATTGTATAATGCCTCCTTGCTGCCCTTCTGCAGCTGTCTGGTATTCTGAGGCAGTTCTGATGTACTGCGCATGCGTATACTTACGGAGTACATCAGAGCTGTGGGCAAAAGCAATGGAGAAAGCAAGATCTCAGTTGCTTTTTACAGCCTGTCTCGCTATGTTAAATGAGTTTAACATAGCGAGACAGCTTTAAAAAAAGCAAAGGAGAATCTCCGTTGCTTTTTTTAAAGCTGTCTCGCTATGTTAAACCCATTTAACATAGCGAGACAGTTTTGAAAAAAGCAAGATCTCCATTGCTTTTTAAAGTGTCTCGCTATGTTAAATGGGTTTAACATAGTGAGACAGGTTGTAAAAAGCAACAGAGATCTTGCGTTCTCCGTTGCTGTAAAAAAAAAAAAAAGAGTTATAGTAATGGAAAAAGTCCGGGCGACCGGACCTTTTTCCATTACTATAACTGATTTACAACATGAACGCTGACCAATCAGCATGCACGTTTTGGAATATTAATGGGGTGTCATTGTATAATTAAGCAATAACCCACGACTGGGTGAGGGTAATGCTGGATTTACCCATGGTTGGTGTGGTTTGGTCGCAAGGCGAATGCTATTATACAATGACATTATTTAAGAAAAAAATACTTACTTATCTTAAATAATGTCTTTGTATAATGCTTCCATGCTGCCCTTCCATTGTTTTCCAGTATCCTGAGTTTTTTTTCTGATGTACTACGCATGCGTATGGGACTTGTGTTCCCATGCTTATGCAGTACATCAGTGTTGTGCAGAGGAAACAATGGAGAAAGGAAGATGTCTGTTGCTTTTTTTTCTTTTTAATTGAAAATAAAAAAAGAAGTCAGGAGATTTTTTACATTCGAGAAAGAAGAGACAGACAAAATCTTTAATTTTGCAGAACGTACCTGATTATCCTCTTAGTTTTGTCTGCACCATCTCCCTCATTCATTTCAGGTTTTCTGTATTCTTTTTTTGGAGCAAAAAAAGAAAGAAAAGTAAAAAAAAAAAAAAAAAATAGCAGATATACCAATGGGAAAAAGTCTGGGTGACTCTATTTTTTTCCGTTAGTATATTCTCAGATTTACAATGGGCAAGCTGGTTGGGCTGGCCAATCAGCGTGCTTGTTTTTAAATATTACTGGCCAGTCATTGTTTAATGATAATTAAACATACTATTCATAGAGCAGTAGCTTTCATCAGTTTGTTTTGCTTCAATAAACTTAGACTCACTGAAAAGTAGCTGAAACAGATGGTAGAAACAAAATATATATATTTTTTTATTTTAATTTCATGTGTATAAAAATAAATAAATACAATTCTTAAGTCTTTAATGATAATAGAAGATAGCTGTTATCCCAGGAATACCAGCATGGGAGGAAACAGACTCAGCTTTTGAAAATGACTCCAAGACATGATGATGATGCATCTGTGATTAAATAGGAATGTGAACAACAATGTGAAATACAACAGCTCCTAAATGCTTTATCCCTGGTACGGGTCCCCGCTTATTATCTGTGGCATGATCCCAGTTATTCTCATTAGAGGTAATATATAATAATCCACCATGGGATTGGTAAGGCCAGTCTATCATCAAATGGATAGGTTAAATTAAGTACAGAAAGGGAGACTGGTTAGGCTTAAAATAGCCCTATAAGAAGAGAAGAGCAAATCATTTTTCATACAGGCTAGTCAACCAGGTAAAATCAGGTTTCTAAGGGATCCAGGTTTGTTCACTAATCTCTAGGATTGAAACCTGTTGGACTACCATTCCAGATTAATCAAAAAATAAAAACTTTACATATCAGTAGTCAATAATGTATCATATGCAGAGTAAAGAACGCAAGGTTAGAAAGATATGCACCTCATTACTCTAAAGGTGGTCACAAAGTTAGCACACATTGATCAATAATGCAGTCCCCTTTGTCCCATCAATGTTAAATGAGTGTGTGCTTAATACAGTATAATGATATTTAGAACCATACATAGGTTAGGGCATAGGGGAAGGCTTGTCCAAGCATGAGATAAAAGAGGCACAACTAGCATGTGGCAGAATTGCAGAAATGCAGTAGTAGTGGTAAGGCTGATGCTGGCATTCAGTCATTTAAACAGCTGCAACTGTTTAAACAGTGAATGAATGCCAATCCTCAGTATTCAGAAACTGTAGCAAAAGGTACTGCTGCAGTTCAGGAGATCATAAAGGAACTATTCTGGGCTTTTCCTCTGAGCTACAAAGGAACCTTTTAGGGGGGGTAGTCTGGGGAACTGCTCAGGGTGCTTGTTTACCTAGCTACAGCTCTGTTGATGATATTGTTTTCACTGTCATGTCCAGTGGTAGAGGCATGACATTGGTAGTAGATTAACAATTTGTTGTCATTTAACTCTGGCACTTACCCAGATAACCATAGGAATATAAACATCTTCAAGGGTTTAATGGCAGTGAGTAAGAACTGCAGGTTCCCATTTGTTTACATTCTACCCAGCATTGTAAAGATTTTCATATAATAGTCCAATTTCCTTCTATGCTCACTGTCAATTACCTTTAATGTCTCAGTTTTAGATGATTTGAAAATCTGGTTCAATCACAAATCAGTGATTATTGCCTAAGAATACAGTTCTTTTTTGTGCAGGTTTGAATTTGATCAGGTTATTATCTAGATAACAGTAAAGGCCAGCCATTAGTGTTGATTTTCTTGAGTTGATGTTGTCATCCTGAACTTATGGTAGAAAAAGTCTCCTGATCTGATCATTACCAGGTTACCTTTATTCCGGAGCAGCCACATTAAACCGTAGTATGGTGAATCTATTTAGTCTTGGAATTTCGAATAATGTAGTTGCTAGGAGTATACTTTGGCTACATGGTGAAGTCCTGTGTTAGCTGAGGGCATATCATTTCAATCCAATTATGGTAGACTAAAATAAATCCATCACAGCTCTGCTTGATTGTTCCTGCCTACCACCAGCAGTATATACTATGTATTGATTGATTAACAAAAGTCATGGCTTGTTTCTGAACTCCACTTTCTTCTGTAGGAGAGTTAAAGGTTAGAATACAACAGAAGATGCCCCCACTGCCTGGATGGTTCACATATAATTGAAAATTATTATTGTACATTCTGTAGGAGTTTTCAGTGAATAAGGCCGTCTTTTTATCTCATGAAATCCCTGATGGAGGCAGTCGATCCACTATTCTCTTAACTGTGGGTGTCAGGCTGTTCAAGCAGATTTCCTTTTCATCTGAAGACACATACTTCTAATGATTACAAGAAAGTGAACAGCATTTTCAGAGTTGTCTTTTATGGAGAAAGAAAGAGAAAGAGAAAGGGAAAGTAAAAGTGAAACAGAGAGAGAGAGAGACAGAGATACTGCTCCTAATACTTCAGTTGTAGTTGCTTGAGTTGAGGTCAGTGACTCATCATTCATTTGTTGGGATGAGTCTTCTCTGACTGCACACAGCTTGTAGAATTGACTTCATGCTTGTGCCTGCCATCTTTTAGTGCTCTGTCATCTCCTGCTAGACTAGTATCTTCCTGATGGAAAGTGATAAACCAGTTTTTATCTGGAATAACAATGGCTTCTTGTAGAATAGGTTCAATCCAATGACTCTGAGGATGCTTTGGTGAACCCAATGCTTGAAAAGCCTTCACTCAGCCTAGATTATCTTGAGAATATCTGCCCTAACTTAATTATATTGTTTATTTGTAAGGTTATGCACAACTGGAATCCCATCTTAGGATACATAATGTCTTACATCCCTTTGACTTTGTCTTCCAGAAGTATTATATCACTAAATGGCCAAGATCTGAATTTGTAATGCCCTCCCTTGGGTCAAGATCAAAGATGGTAATCTGTTTATCACCTTCATAAACACTTACTGAAAGTTGATATAGGTCTTCATGCAATCCTCTCAGAATGATTTAACTCCTGCTGTGACCATTGCCCAATATATATGCACAATTCCTTTCATACCACTTTAGGTGGACAAAGAAGTTCAAGTTCAATTTAATTTAGATACTTAGGACCTTGGAAACAATACAATAAAATCATAACAATGAATGAGTAAGCAATAAATAAGAGAAAGAAAAATACTAAGGCACAAATATACGCTCATAAGCAAGCACAGATAAATATAGTTTTAAAGATTGTTTAAAACTAGTAATTTGTAGTTTAGTGGAGTAAAATAGTTTCATGGATTAATTCATCATCTTTCTACCCTCTGAATACAGGAGTCCAAAGGGGCCTGTCATACTTACTTCTACAGTTTCTGTAGCTTGTTTTATGTTTTCATGCTTCAGCTTTGGAAGGGGAGGTGTGCAGCATGAGTGCTATGCTGATGAGTCTCAGTTATACCTCTTCAACAGTAATGCCTGCACTGTATTGTCTGATTCTCTTCAGATCAGTCTTAAAGCTATTCTTAACTGGATGAAGTGCAGTTGTCTCAGATTCAACCCAGCTATATAGAAGTTATGGCCATCCATACCTGATTGCATCTTTCTAATATAGCATGCATTAATACAATTATTATATGTATGGTAATTCTCTACAAATCTGTTTATAAAGTCCATAATCTTGGTGGGATTTTGATGAAAGTCTGACACCTTTTGACCAGGTATCAGTGTTGATAAAATCCTGTTATTATCTAAATCACTCAGTAAATCTTTGAAATTATTTTGCTTTCATTCTTTTGTAACTATTACGTGCATTATCCAATGAATCTCTTGTTCTTCCAGTAATTCTTCATACTTCCATAATAAATATTCTCTACTCAAATGTTTGCTGCATGTAACTCTTTGCCTGGTCTGTGCACTTTCACTTCTTTCTGTAAGTCAGGTCACATCATCTGCAATCTGAGAAGTTAGTGATACAAAATTGTTCTGACTATGTTTTGGAGAGGTTTTTAGTCTGTTTTCATCTGAAGTTATTCACAATGGACATCTTCTGTAAATTTTCTCATCCATACACTGTTGCTAACAGGATGTAACTAGGCTATTCACCCAATGTCCCTTACAAACATAGCCATTAAATTCCAATATAATACTAGATGAGAGATATCGTCTATGCCCAAGGTTTTTCTAACAAAGACTACCCATGTCCAGGACAGAAGATGGGCAATCCCTGTTAGAAATTTATCATTTTCCATACAGTAGTCCATGTTGCACTTAAAAAGAGTCATGAAGGTGCTCTGCTTGATATGGATTGGAAGCCTATTTAAGAGTCGTGACAACCTCTGATAGATGTATCTGTCTCTCCAGCAGGTCCTGTTTATGTCGAAGGTTAGATTGAGGTCCCTGAAATTGGTGAGTATTCTCATTTGACTTATGGATGTACAGCATTTCCATTAGATTTGGGTCAAAGATAACCCTGTAAACCAGACATATGTCACCTCTAAGTAGTTTATACGCTACTGAGACAGTGACAGTGACTTCAGTCTTCCCATATAAGACCTGTGCTGGAGACCCTGAATTTTCTTAGTTAGATATCTCTGGGGTCTCTCAAGTTGCTGCAGGTGTCTGGTATACTGCATACCAAAGGGAGCATTAGATTAAGTAATAGGCCTGATGAGGGATGAGTACAGGGGAGTTATAACCTCTTTTGCTCTTGAGGTGATGCTTTTGCTAATCAGACGAGTGAGTTAGTATGCCTTCCTCACCACAGTTGACACATGGTGGTCAAAGCAGAGGTCACAGTCAACTTGTGTTCCTAGTTCTACAAACTGAATTGGTACATAGGGTATTACTGCTTATTTTATAATCAGCAGGGATGTTGTTTTTACCAAAGGGAATGATGATGCATTTTTTAGCATTTAGTTTAAGACCATGGCTTTGGGACCAATCACTGCTCTGTGTAAGCCCCTTTTGAACTACACTAACATCACTAGGGGATTTAGTGAACAAGAGGAGGCTCAGCACTGACCCTTGCGGGATTCCACTGGTGACAGGTTTGCTGGTAGAGGTAAAGTCTCCCACTTTGACTGAGTGTTGTCAATCCGTGAACTAGTTTGCAACCCAACTGACAACATAGGGGTTGATATTCAACTGGGTTAGTTTTTCAATGATTCCCGAATGTGGGATAGTGTTGAAGGCCTTGGCCAAGTCAAAAAAGGCTGTGTGCATGGCTTTGCCCTCATCTATGTCTCTGGTCACATTCTTGAAGAAATACACCAGGTTTAGCAGGCATGACCTGCCCTTGAGAAAACCAAACTGGGATGACTCCAGGGTTTGTAGTTCACCCATATCCTTATTTATGAGGTCCATGATGATTCATTCCATTGCCTTACAGGTGAGGTTGGTTAAACCTATGAATCTGTAGTTACCTGAGTCTGTTGCCAAGCCACCCTTGTGAAGGGGGATAACAGTCGCTGCTTTCCATTCAGTGGGGTCAAAGCCAGTACTCAGGCTGTGGTTGAATAGAGTGCCTAATGAAGTAGCTAGCTCTTGTTTTAGAACATTAAGAATGCAACCTGCAATGCCATTGGTTCCATTAAGACTGTGTTCTTAGCCTTGGAGAGAGCATTGAAGAATTGCTCTTTGAAGTTGCAGGGAGGAGGAGATGATGAAGACACAGTTTTTGGTATGCTTGGGGGGAATACAGTGGTGAAACTTTTGCCAAACCTGTCTGCTAGAAGGATTGTAATTTTTGCAGGGTCAGTGTGTGTGATGCCATTCACAATTACTTTAGCAAACACTTGAGTCCTACATTTTAGGTTGTGGACATAGATGAAGAAAGCCTTATGGTTATTCTTGGCTATGGTTGCTAAATTTTTCTTATAGTTGCTCTTTAAAAAGATTTTATGAGTTGCTTATTTGCTTGTTTAGGCTGAGAAGGGTGCTCCTCCAGTTCTGGGATCTCACTTTTGTATTTTTAGACAGCAGCTACTTTCACTTATTGTATAATGTATTAATGCTCAATGTCCTGCAGGATGGTTTGTTTTCTCTTGAGGATTTTGTATTAATCTTGTTCAGCATGGCTCTGTCTATACATTTGTGTAGGTGTTTATGCAGGGCATCAGTGCATACCTTAGTATAGCCGTCAGTGCTATCTGTGGAAACTGGAGCTTGGAAGTCATTAATACCTTCCCTTAGGAGGGTATAGTTAGCTTTGGTGAAGTTTCTTGCTCTGACTTCTACTTTGGAGAGTTCTAGTGCTATTTCTCCTTCAAAAATGACTGATTTATGGTTGGATTTAACCAGTGCAGGTCCTACATACATTTCAGGCATTGCATCGGCCACAAATATTGGTGAGGACCAGGTCTAGAATGTTGGAGCTGTTTGTAGGGTAGTGCACTATTTGTTCCAGGACATTTGAGTTAACAAAGTCCTGGAACTTTGTGAAAGTGAGTTTAGGCTCATATAAGTTTCCCAATTAATGGAAAGATAGTTAAAGTTATCCATGACAAGGGTGTCAGGTTGAACCTTAATTGTCCCAAGTAGGTCTAAATAAGCTTTGTGGGCATATTGGTTCATGAAAGGGGACCTAAAACTGACGATGACCCCAAGGGAGGCCTTACATATGGTAATTTGGACTTGGAGTAGCTCCATAAAATGTTCTTGTTTAACCAGTCTAGAAGTCTAATTATCTTTAATGAAGGTAGATACTCCTCCTCCTTTGATTCTCACACCTTCAATTTATGGTCTGAAAGTGTGGAAGGCACTGTAGCCTTGCAAGGCCAGGGTACTTTCTGCAGCCTTGAGCCATGTTTCTGTGATTGTACAGATGTCAACATCTTCCAAGAAGAGGAGTGCTTCCAGAGATTGCAGTTTCTGATTTATACTCCTAGCGTTTAGTAGCATGACCATTGATTTCTTTCTGTTTGATATTCTCATTTATTTTATTTATTTGGCATTTGTTAACCAGGTTAGCCTGAATGGGCAAGGTGCCCTTTTTCAGCAGAGACCCGAGTAGAAAAGCTCCAATTACATAATAATCAATACATTGATTAATACAAAAAAATTAAAGTAGGAGAACAATTGGTCTTTATGCAAAGGAAGTAAGAAATACATAAAAAACAAACAAGGAAATGTACATATAATGTCGGGAATTTTGTTGCTGTAACCTTGCCTAAAACATTATAGGGAAGGCAAGTGCCTTAGCTAGCAGCCAAAAGCTTTGACGTGTCAGGTGAAGACCATCTCTGGCAAAGAAGCGTGGTCTATCCACCATGTCGTCCCAGGCTGACAGGAACTGAATACCCTTAGAATTACACCAGAAACTAAGCCAATTATTGAAGTCAATCAATTTCTGTTTATATTGTGGTATCATCCTAGGTGAGGGTAAAATGCTGCTCAAAGCTAGGGACATACCCACCTGGGACACATATTCAGAGACCTCAATCATGTATCTCTTCATATAGTCCAGAGAGGTACATCTCAAGTCATTCACACCGACATGAACTATGATGGAGTCATAACGGTACTGAGAGACTTGAGTGCATGTGTGATCTGGTGAATCCTTGAACCAGACAGGCACCCGACAGTAACCTTCTCCTTAATCAACATGGTGAGTGGGGCATCTATATGTCTCACTATAGAGTCACCTATAACTAAAACATTTGGAATTGTTGTGCAATGTCTTAAGGGCTTATTTGGTGAGACACAGGTGCTAGTGTTTTTATATGTATTTGGTGCTTTGGGTGTTGCGTTAGGTGTATCATGTTTGTGTTTTGAGATCTCTGGTGTTTAGGTAGGTTTTCTGGAGAGTACTTCTGCATATGAAGGTTTATGTGATAGGTTCCTCTTATGAATAGGAGTCATGGTGAGTGAGCTAAAAACTGTTTAGTGTTGCTGTTCTGGGTGCAAGAGAGCAGTCATTCCAGATTCTTAGTGTAGTAGTATCTCTCACAAATTTTACTTATTTAGGAGTAAGGGGTTGTCAGTGTACATGAAGCAGTTGCTACACTGCTTTAAAAAAAAAAAAAACATGTCTACCAGGGTGGCAGGAGAAACAGAGGGAAACTGACAGTCCATAATGCAAGGTTTGACCCTGGTATCTCAGCAAATAAAGAGAAAAAGATGGGGGTATCAGGCAGGGAGCTATTTTAGGGTGACTACCTAAGCGTATCTATGTTGTACAGCTGTAAATGCTTTTATCCTATAAGCAAGTAGTTAGGTAAGCTAGAGAGATTGTGTTCAAGTTTATACAGGTAATTTACTTACTGAGACTTGAGATATGGTTAAGGCAGAAGATGTACTGTTGACCACTGTTACAGAAATATAAAATAAATAATATAAGGAGTAATGGAAGTCATATTATGCATAAGGGATATAACCTGCGTGCTATTTTGCAAAAAAATAAGGGCACGATGTTGGAATTTTTAAACAATATCTTAGTAGGCACTTTCCTATTTTATTTCAGAACAAAAACATTAGGTAATTTGTTGGTCAGCTGCATCTTGCTTTGTACAGGAATGATGCCTTTAGAGGTAGCATGCTGCACAGATAGCCAATTATTCCATCAAATAGGTCTGATACTTTCCATTGTAGCAATTTCATTATTTGCAGCATGTTTAAAAAAACAGCTGCTCTCTAAGTTGCCTACCGCTGATGAATTATTTAAATTCTGGGGGATTTATACATGTGATTTAAAGTACCTTGTATACATGTCCATATGCATTTGTGGGTTATTCTACCTAGGAAAAATTAACAGGCATCATAGGGGATGTATTAAAACATATATCCATGATAACAATAATATGAAATGTAAGAATCTTTTGTTCAATCATTTATTAACAAATACATCTGGGAAGTCATTTAAATGTCAATTTATTGCATGTATCAGGGATATTAATAAAAGTGGGATATAGATAACACTGTTTTCTGCAATGTATACAAATGGCAGGACCCAGCTCTGGGCATAGAAGGATAAAATTCTGACTGCACTGCAGATGACTCAAGTTTAATTAATGGTTGAGGTGCCCATAGGAGCTGGCTGAAAAAGATGGGTTTGAATCAATTGCCAGCTTGTCCATCCAAGAGAGAGGGATCAGGGTCTGGCTCACCATAAGAGCGATACCTAGCATGATCAATACAGTGCCAATAGACAGCAATAACACAGCTGAAAAGGGTGCAGAGGGAAGTGAGGGGGTGTTCCCATGGGGTAAGAGTATGTCAACCCCAAGGAACACAAGCTAGATCATTCCCTACCACCTAACTCTCACCAGAGAATGGAGAACAGATGGGGATTCCCAGGCAGAAGTAAATTGATGTTAGCATTCTTCTCCAGCTCCCTTTTACCTGTACAAATGGACTGACTGGGTGTGGCAGAGGAGTGATTGGCTGTGGTAGAAGCAAATAAAAGTCCTTGGACCCTTGTTTTGAAGGCTGTTCTTAATCACGTTTTTAATCAATGTCCTCACCCTCATGTTTACCATTTTGTACCTTGTGGTGATTTTAACACCATCGCTAATTTTACTATCACACAATATAATTGCACTTGACTGAAACTTAAATAATTAAGCAACTGGACAGAAAACCCAGCTGACTGAAACCTCATTTCACTGACTCACAAATCACAGAAAACATTATAAGTAGTGAAACACAGCATAAAAATGATCTTTTTTGCAGGGGGCCAAGCTCCCATGCTTCCCCAAGTGAGACATTGCATTGCCTTCATGGCCCCTTAATTATATATACTAACTCCACAGTTGTGCAACCATGGAGAAAAGAAAAAAATACCCCACAGAGTGATTCAGTGCACATGCAAAAACTGCTATAAATATAGGGGTGCAGCATGGCAGGGGGCACTGCCAATCCATACAAAATCTTCTAAATTCACTTTCTTAGCAAATCCTTTCTTCAGAAATGGCACTATCATCTACTGCCTATACGATTCCACACTTTTCAACCACTTGTGATTCAATCAGTAAAAACTAAATGAAAACTCCAGCTAAGCTAGAACTTCCACTGAGTGACCTATCAAATCTCTTGTAACAGAGGCACATAGGATATATGCAAATTACCCTTACAAACATCAGGTGCTTCAGCTATATGGTGATTTTGAAGGCCCATGACTTTTTTTAAGTCATTTTAATGGATAACTTTTAACCCATAAAAGAAAACTACACCAGCTGTGGATCAGCCTTGTTATAAGTACAAACAGAGCTTAATTAACCATTAGAAACACAGGGCTGATATACCCAGCTGATATCCATTATGATTAGGCTGACTGCAAAATATCCCAACTAACAAACTAAAACAGAATAAGAAGGTCACACAGAAAAAGCAATCAGTAAAAACTAAATGAAAACTCCAGCCAAGCTAGCACTTCCACTAAGTGACCTCTCAAACCTTTTGTAACAAAGGCACATGGGATATATGCAAATCATTTGTGATTCGGTGAAATGAAGTTTCAGTCAGCTGGGTTTACAGTCAAATTGTTTCAACTATTTAGGTTTTAGCCAACTACATTTCTATCAAGTGGTACTGAACCATAGCTACAGTGTTTTGTTTAATGGTCGTCTCCAAACATAAAACACATATTGACTGTTCTGTTGGTAATAAACATTTGTTTTACTAGGATATATGACTTACTCTGCTATTAAGGAATTGGAGCTAGCTAAAACAAAATTGCCTTTATTTGATCATTTGACCATTCAAGTCAGTCATGCATTATACACACACACACACACACACACACACACACACACACACACACACACACACACACACACACACACACACTTCTCACCCCCAATTAATAAAGTCAATTCAGAGATATTCCATCATTTGTCAGTGAGAAAAGGCTCTACTACCATTATAATCCCTATTGTTGGAACCGTTCTTACAGGGTGAGTTTTCTTGGGTTGTGATTTAAAATAGCATTATTAAAATGCTCTTTTGGATGCAGACTATTTCATAGAATTTAAAGATGGCTACAACCACTGTAGGATACCTCATTCATTGCAAACACAATAACAAATCCTTTAACACAAAGGGTTTAAACTATCTTTTTTTTTGTTTTCTATAGAATGGAGCAGTGGTGCAGTGGTAGTGTTGTCACTTCACAGCAAGAGGTTCTCTGATTTGATTCTCAGCTGGAGTGCCTTTTGTGCTGAGTCTACATGTCTTCCCTTTGTTCGTGTGGGTTTCCTCCAACATTTCAAAGATATGTATCTGGAGTGTTTCTCCCCAGGCCTCTGCTGAAAACTGGCTTCATTCCAAGTTGGACTTTCCCAGTAAACAAAATGTTAAATAAATATTGATTGTTTGAATAACTAGGCTGTAACAGATGCCATCAAGCTTACCCTTTTTCCAAGGAAATCAACACAGTTCAGTGCTCTCGTAAATGCAGCAAATGGTACATCAGAACTTGTCATATCTGAAAGTCACTGAAATATTCAAATTTTAAAAAGTCACTTTTCTGCTTAAAAATGTGCCCTGGGGATTTCTAGGGCTTTGACTGTTCTCCCATTTGATACACACACACACACACACACACACACACACACACACACACACACACACACACACACAGACACAACACACACACACACACACACACATTCCAGGCTGCACAACAGGGGAGACGGAGATAAATATGACATTTACAAACTCATTGTTTTGATGTATTACACATGACATGAGACGTGTCTAATATGAATCATACAAAGAGTGAAAAGATTTTATAGACTCTGGCCTAATTAATTTTGTATGATATACAGTATGTTCAAAATTAAAAGGCAAATCACAGCATGAAAACAAGATTTTTATTATATCAGGCAATGGCTGCTAAAAAAACATATTACAATGGAGCTTAGTTACAAAATGCAAAGGGTTGTAGCACTAGAGGTGGTCCTCTTGTCCCAGCTTCAGGTAGCAGAATAATCACTGAGGTGTACCTCTCAGTGTCTTTGTGCAAAAAGTCTGAACAAAGCCAAAAATAATATGGAGACAAGGGCCCAAAATCAGGAAAAGAATGTAAATATTGTTCTTATATGCCTGTTTTAAATGAAATGAAAGACCAGTTGGCTTAATGGTTAAGGTCTTTGCCTCCCATGTAAAAGGTTCGATCCTGACCTCGATAAATGCCTGTATAGAATTTGCATGTTTTCCTTGTGTCTCTGTGAGGTTCCTCCCACATCCCAAAATTATGCTGACTGTGGAAGCTGAATGTCTGCACCTCAAACTAACTTAAGAATGGAGTCTTGGGCCACAGCATGGATTGTAGATGGTGCCCAATGGGGGAACAGTTGTGTAGGTAAATTGCTTTGGGCATCAGCTGTGGAGCACAGTATATTTTATATAGGAGAACATGGATTACAGACTGAGCACCTTGTCAGTGTTAGCCACTTGATGGTGTAAACATTGTCTCTTTGTGTTTCATTTGTGTTGACTAATGTCACCAAAAATGGGCATGGGTATTTGCTGGTGATAAATGGGGTGAAGACCTGGCCTACTTTGACCTACACCAGGGGCCTCCAGGAGCCTAGGCTATCTCTGGGCGTGGTGAGTGTATGTGCCCCTCTTGTGGCAGTGTGTGCCAGCCATGAAGATACTGGCTGACTAGTATCCTGTTGTTCAGTTTGGGATACCTGGGTTAGCTCTGTTGAATTAAAGCTGGATGCAAAACCAATCAAGCTGCCAAATATGAATAAGGAATTTCTACACTCAGTGAAGGTTCACTGACCAGATGCAGATTGGAAGTGGATAGAATGAAGGTAAGGAGGAGGCTGGACATCCTCAGTATCTAAGGATACAAGATGGAAGGGCATGGCTGCAAGGCCACTTGGCTTGGGATCCAGAGTCTACTACTCAGTAGGAGAATGGACTAAAAATAGTGTGGGACTTCTGATGAGAGAGAAGCTTCAGAAGATGGTGAGAAATTTCATCAGAATTCGTGATAGACTATTGACAATCAGACTACAGTTTGAGGCTAGGTTACTGTTCATAATCTCAACCTATGCCCCACAGCAGTGTTGTGATGATGAGGAAGCATGTGCATTCAGATAGCTATTGCAAGGTCTACTAGATAAAGCAGGAAAGCATGATGTTGCATGAAAGTTATGGAAAGGGTAATTGATACATGGATATGCAGAGCAGTAGAAGGTAATATAAGGAATGAGCAGTTTCGACTCAGATCAGGATTAAACACAACTGACCTGATGTTTGCAGTGAGGCAGATGCTTAAGAAGAAGCTAGAGGTGAGAAAAGAGCTCAACTGGGCATTCCTAGACATAGAGAAAGCATATGACAAGATCCCAAGAAACTGATTTGAGCAGTCCTTCTGTGGTTTAAATTTCCAGAAACATTAAAAGAATTAGTGTAGGATATGTAAAAGGCCCCTATGACTCAAGTTTGTACAGTGTTTGGACTCACGGATGGGTTCCCATTGTGAGTGAATGTGCATCAGGGATCAAATCTGAGCCCATTGCTGTTCATTCCAGTGATGGACTACATTAGCAAACAGATCAGGGAGAACACCAAAATTGTTGTATGCAGATGATGTGACATTATGGGTAAACTCTCAACAATAACTTCAGCAAAGGATAGGGGACTGGAATGCAAAACTGAAGGTACAGCGGATGAGATTGAGTACAGATAATACAGTTATAATGGCAACAAATGGGGGAAATTAGAAGAAGCTGAGAACTGAGATAGAAGGTGAAACAGTGGAAAACATTAACAGCTTCAAGTGTGGTATGAGTTATTTCAGGAGAAGGGAAGTCTAAATGAGTATGTCAAATCTAGAGTCAGAGGGGTTGTATGGAGTGTCAAGGATAGTTTATTGCAGAAGAATGTCAAAGAAGCTAAAAAGTAAAGTCTTCAAAACAGTGTTGTGACCAGTACTACTGTATACTACAGAAGCCTAGGCAATAAAGACAGAGCAGCTGAGGAAGCTAGAGGTGATGAAGATGAAGTATCTGAGATGGGTTACCTATTACAACTGCGAAACCGCAGTTGTGCGAATACGGAAATGTCGACACATATTGAGCGAACAGTGAAAACACCAAAAGTCCTGAAGCGCAAAATTCGAAATGTCGAACCATCATAGTTGGCCATTTTCAGGTATAGCTCCTTAAGGTAAGTGTGCAATAGTTACAGACCTTAGGGTTAGGGTGCGGGCTAAGGTAAGTGCATATATAGTAATATATGTAAACTTTAGTTTAGGGTTAGAAGTAGGGTTTTGTTAAGTGAATGTATGAGGATTATTTATTTTGTTTGGGTAGGTAGTACGTAGCAGGCGGTGGGGTTGGCCAACTATGCCGATTCAACATTTTGAATTTCGCGGTTCAGGACATTAGGTGTTTTCACGGTTCGCTCAATATGTGTCGACGTTTCCGTATTCACATATGTGAGGTTTCGCGGTTATAATATAGACTCCCCTGAGATTGGTGGTAAGATGCACACTATGGGACAGACTAAGAAATGAGGACATGAGAGCAGGAACCAAAGTGGCTCTAACTGCAGACAAAGTCAAAGAAAACAGATCATGGTGGTACAGGTATTCTGCAGAAAAGCAGAAAACAAGTTGGTGAAGAAGATGTAGGGCAGGCAGGAAAAAGGCAAGAGGAAATGAGGGCATCCTACAAAGAGGCTGATGAATGGATTCTGTAAGAAAAGGCCCATGAGAGCCAGTCATGACTGCCAAAGAAGGTAGGAAAGTGACATTGAATCAAGAGAGATGGTGACAGTTGACATGACACTCCGGCCTTATGTAGGAATTGGGAAAAAGGTAGCTGATGATGATGAGGTCTGAAACTCAAATGTCTTTTATTATTTAATGACTTCAGTATTGAGTAATTTGCTGGAAAATCACAAATTTTATTTGTAACTGACTAAAAATATGAGGCAAATATGTGGTTATTCTTCAAACTTCTGGACAGTTGAGAAGTAAACCCTGAGGAGTTGACTGGAGGATATGATGAAACAGCAGCTTTGGTGACTTACTTATCCTAATGGGATGGATAACAAGGACTCCAAACTCAGTTCAACTCTTTCCACAACTGGCAATGTGGCTGTGACAAGCTAATAAAAGAAATGCATTATGTAGGAGGAAAGGAGAGGGATGGATAGTCTGGATATGGAAAGCAGAAAAAAAAAATCAAAGCTACATTATATAAAATAATAAACAACACGTAACAGGCATGAACTTATTTCACTAGAGAAAGATGAAAAAAGAGAACACTGATATAATGAAGTAGAGAACACAAGCTCATAAAATTAAAATGGGTTGGCATGGTACGATGACGTTTCATGATAACTGAGTGTGAAATACATTTATATGCAGGTAGCAAACTGAAAACTTTAACTAAACCTGAAAGATTTCCCCTTTTCTATACTGCTTGGGAAACTTGAAAATTTTTGAAATATCTCCATGTTCAAAATGCTTGCTTTCAAAGCATCATTCAGTAATTACAGACATCATCTCATCCATAAACAATATGAGACAAAAACATTCTCCATCAGATAGTACATACATGCTAGTTTTTTCTTGTCAAATCAAACCAGTTTCTGTAACCAAATCTTCATGAGAAAAATAGGAAAGGATGTAGAAAAGAATATAAAGAAGAATGGGAATGTGAAACATAAGGGGGAGGCATTCAGGTTTGTATAAAATCATCAAAATAACAGTTCATAAGAGAAAGGATAAAATGGGTCTAGTTTTTGACTAGATGTAACAATGAGTCACCTATTTTCAATATTCCATATGTTGAGCAAGTTGTGAAGTCTATTTGAATAGAAAAAATATTTCTATTTCACTAATTTATTTACATGTTTACAGTTCAAGAAACAAATAATACCATGAAGACTTTTCGTTCTCAAAGCATACTGGAACATGAAACATCCGAATGGATTAAAAGCAGCTTCTATATTGTGGGCTTCAGATAGGAAAAATCATAACTTTAAATAGTCAGAGAAGCTCATTACAGCCTCTTATCATTTACAGTTTGCTGACTTCCATATTCTAATGTGAAGTAACCAGTTATCTACCTGGTCCTACCTCAAATGCAAGTTCTGCAGTTTTACCTAGGAATCCAGTAATATATATGCATATAGGTTCATAGGTGTGTACTAGGCTAATGGCCCTGGAGCCTTTACAAGCCTAGCCCATAGGATTACCATGGCATTGTGCCACCCAGCCTTAGTTCCTAGTGCCTCTGTTGAGTAGAGCCCCTAGAGTGATCCCCAGGGTGAATTTTCTATTTCCCATCCACTCATCAAGATTTCTCTTGAAGAGCGCCATTGAGGTGCTCTGCTTGACATGTATGGGGAGTCTATTCCATAGCATGGGCAGTCTCTGGGTTATGAACCTATTCCTCCAGCATGTTTTGTTGATTGTGGTAGTGAGGTTGAGGTCTCTGGAGTGTGTGATGTGAACGGATTGTGATTTCTTTAGATGTAGCATTTCTAACAGTGCTGGGTCAGACATGGCTTTGTAAGTCAAGCAGAGATAGCCTCTAAGTAGGCAATATGAGACACAGAATAGTTGGAGTTTTTTGGGTCTGTCCAAATAAGACAAGTGTTTAAGGCGTAGGATCCTCTTTGTGAGGTACTTTTGCAGCCTCTCCAGTTATTGTAGGTGTCTAGTGAGGTACATGCCAAATGGGGCAGTGTACTCGATGATTGGCCTAATGAGGGAAGAGTAGAGGGAGACAATGATCTCTTTCTTCCTGGATGCAAAACCCTTAGTAATAAGATATATATGTGTATTTATATGAGTTTATAATAAATAATCATCAGTGAGTTTGATTGAAACACAAAAGATCAAACAATCATCAGCAATTACCATTAATCACCACTCAGATCATAAAAAAATAATCTCAAATATAAACCAATAGATTACATTTGTAATTACCAAAGGTACAACAAAAAACAACTTTTAGATGTTGAGGCTTCACCCACCAGACCCCTGTAAATTAATTATCTTAATTACAGGGTCACACAAACTCAAAGAAAGTGGAAAAGCCCTTGAATTTTATATAACGGTCATTACATAATTTGACTAAATGTACCACCAAAAACAAGTACCAGCATTTCAGCATGCAATGAAATATGTACATAGATAAAAAACGCAAAATAATATCAGTAGTCTATGACTGATTCTGCTCATAATGGTGCTGCATATTACTATATATGTGGCACGGATTTCAAATATATCAGCAAACTGCAATTATTGTTTTCTCTCTGGTTTTGAAATATATCAACACTGTAAAAAGTACAAAAAAAAGGTGTAAGGTTTCATTTCCTTAAAATCAACATCTAGTTATATGACGGAACAGTATCTCCCAGTTAATTCCTGATTCAAAATTCTGCTGTCTTCATAAGTAATGGACTTGCTAAAGAACCAGTGCAGGGAATTCATTGTCCTGCTCTCAGCTCCCAATAAAAATTATATTGTTAAGTCACAAAATGTTGGCTAAAATGCCTGTTTTGGTTGTATGCATAGTGGGATGAACAAAAAGTTGAGCTATGGAAGGTCAAAGGAGCATACACACAGTGTGAAGCACAATACAAGTAGGCCTTCAGGTGGGGATCCTACCAAATATAAATTATTCCAACCTATTATAGGAAGGGTTGAACCCAGGTATGGAAATGAATTAGACTATAAATAATAGTCAATTAAAGAAATGACAAGGTCTTCGGTTATAAAACTTGAACAGAATAGTTGAGCGCTTTCACACATCCATGTGGGCTTCTTCAGAACAATATGTTGATTGCAAAGACACCTTAAATAACTTATTTGACACCAAAAACTATTCAAACATTTAAAGCTATAAATACACTCAATTGCGGCTGTCATACGAACCTAATACATTCACTCTCTGCCCTTTAATGCACATAATCCAAAACTGGGCAGTTTAACCATGAATTAAACATATCATGTTCTGTTAAAAATATTTATAAAGTAAAATAGAATAAAATCCAGCCTTATTAAAACCAAGATCAATATTTTATATAAAAAGCGATATTTTGTAAAAAAGCAGTCATCGCTGTAATAAATCATCCCTACACCTAACAACCAAATTCCAAGTTGTGTTGTCTAACCCAACTTAGATAAAGTTATCCTGTCAGTTTATATTTTATAAATAAAATTTTATAAAATTCATATTGTTCTGAAGAAGCCCACATGGATGCAAGAAAGCGCTCAACTATTCTGTTCAAGGTTTTTAACCGAATATAACAATAAAATCTTTTTATCGAGGATGTGACTGCTGGATTCGTTTTCTACAAATATCAATCCTTTGGTGAATGGGCACTTATTGGGGACTCCGTGGCTGTAAGGCTATTAGTATTTTTCTTGAAAACTAAAACAAAGCAAGAAATAAAAAGAAAATTATATAAAGGACTGATTCAAAAAATAAAAAAATAGTGAGAATGACATGGAAATTCTTTTGCAAAATCTAAATTTATAGAGCTTTTTAGGAGATTAGAAAAAAAATGCTGTTAGCTATGGGAGTAGGTGAATGATGTATGGATGATTATAGGGGGTGATTTACTGACTGCCTTTGTCCATCAGAGATATTGGAGCCGGACCAGGGGAGAGTTTCTGATTACCCATCCATCAGTCCAAGTCACTCTTAAATATGGATCGGGAGGAACTCTGTTCCACAAGGAAGGGGAGCCTGTTCCATAGAATGGGAATTTTCTGAGAAATATTTGTCTCTCCAACATGCCCTATTTATGTTGCAAGCAAAATTTAGGTCTTTTAAACTAGTAGTTTGGATGATGATATTTTGTGGTTGAGTAAAAGATTCATCAAAACAGGGTCCAGGGATGCCTTGTATGCCAGGCAAAGATCACTTCTCAGAAGTCTGTATCATAGAAATCAGAACATTTAACAGCTCAATAGCCAAACTTTAAATACTTAAAAAAATGTTACCATCTGATCAATTAATGTGCAATTAAATTAAAATATATACTCATATACCATCTTATTTTAAAATAAATACAACAAAATGATGGATGATACTCATATATAGTGACATTATAAATATAAAAAATAAAAAAATATATGATAAAATATGTATGAAAAATACACCTTGTTACATGTTTAACTGATGAATATTTACATTTGCATACATGAATTCATATGAATATAAAATTGAAGCAACAATCTGTAATCCTATTTATATATTAATTGTATATAAATATTAAACATACCTACTAATTCATGTTATAATAGCCAGGTCCTAGTGTATAGATGTTTCAAATGCACTGTGTATGCATGAAATACATACATTTTACATATTTTTATTTTTATGTTGGAAAGACAGATAGAAGGCTACGAAATAGGATTTATGACCACTTATATTGTATAAAGAAAAAAGACAAAAACAATGCATTGTCTAGACATATAGAAGACAGCCCCGGCTGTGAAGCATTCAAATTTGCAATATTGGAAGTGGTTAACACTAATCCTAGGGGGGGCAACATCAAAGCCATACTGGGGGAAAGAGAGATAAGGTGGCAAATTAGGCTTAATGCAGCTAGCCACCCAGGCATTAACGAACACATCCCCACTTAACCTTTATTAAAGATATAATATAGTTACATGGGGAAGTGTTTATATATTTCAATGAGAGAAATGTATGTATTTCATGCATACACAGTGCATTTGAAACATCTATACACTAGGACCTGGGTATTATAACATGTATTAGTAGGTATGTTTAATATTTATATACAATTAATATATATAGGATTACAGGTTGTTGCTTCAATTTTATATTCATATGAATTCATGTATGCAAATGTAAATATTCATCAGTTAAACATGTAACAAGGTGCATTTTTCATACATATTTTATCATATATTTTTTTATTTTTTATATTTATAATGTCACTATATATGAGTATCATCCATCATTTTGTTGTATTTATTTTAAAATAAGATGGTATATGAGTATATATATTTTTAAATTCTAATTGCACATTAATTGATCAGATGGTAACATTTTGGCGTTTTTTTTTTTTAAGTATTTAAAGTTTGGCTATTGAGCTGTTAAATGTTCTGATGAAATCTATACTTGTTAGATGAAATTTGTATTTTACTACAATAAACAGTTTTTACTATGTGGATCGTGGCTTTCTATTCTGGGGAATATATATATGGTTCGTGCACATTTCTAGAGTTGGTGTTCCCTAGAAGCATTTTGTTGGTAAGTCTGTATCATACCAAGTAAAGCGACAAGGCTTTGAAGCAATCAGCTTAGTTAAGTTAAAATCTTCTTTTGTATCTAAAAAAACAAAACTATATGTATTTTACTTAGCATGCATGATACTTTGTATATATTTGTATATAGCTGTATATTATTAATAATGTATAGCTTTAGTCATAGGTTGATTATATGTCAAGTGTTAATTTTGTATTCGGTCTTGGAGTATAAATATGTTGTTGTTGTTTTACTGTTCCAAACTGATTGCAACATTATTAAATAAAAGAAATTTGAAAAAAAAATGTATTTTCAACTTTTCAAAGGAACCGTATTATGGCATCCATTGTCTTCATTATATTGTTTAACCTGGACATATGTATTGCAATTCCAGATGTCTGAGCTTGGACTGCACCATCTGTATAAGGTGTGTAATTATTGGTTTACTAAGTTCTCCGGTGTCTGGATTGTTTGTCGTGCAAGATGGTGCTTTTTGCTGGATACTGAGATACTGTCTGTCATTTGAGGTGCTGAATGTAGGAAGCTCTTTTGTAAGCTACAAAGAAATCTTGCTTCTCCACTTTGAGAGATTACTACATATGACTGCCTTCTGAGTTGCACTCTCCTTGGAATACAATTCTTATTTTGTATTAATAGTTGCAAACAGATAATAATGTGCAAGTGTACTAAAGTTGTAAATTATGAAGTCATCAAAAATTTTGTATTTTCACACAAAGCTGGATCACATTCAAATGGGGCCCTAGGCAGGTTAATATATTGGGGCCACCCCAGAGCAGCCCCTCCTGCAGCAACCTATCCCCCCTTAAAATGTACCAAATAATCCTCTATCGAAAGGATACTCCAATGTCAGCACTGTATACATGATGTGGGAGTAGAGTCTACAGTCTTCTGCACCAAAGGCAATTATGCTATTAACACTGCTTTCAAATTCTACAGCACAAACAGAGACTGCCATTTGCTAAACAAAACTGTTAGTTGCACATTGAGAACAAACTTCGTATGAGCAATAGTAAACCTCTCTTCACTTGAAACTCACAATTCCAAGAAAATGCCCTGAAACTCATAATGTGTTGAAAATGCACTAAAACTCATAATTCCTTGAAAATGTACTAAAACTCAAGCTCACAATTCCATCAGCAGTCTGGTAGTTGGTGTAGAAGATTCAAGCTCTTGTCTCCTATAAGCAACTTACAGGGTTAAGCCTGATCAAGTTAAAAGACTATCTTGCCCCCCAACTAGGGCATAACATACCATACCTCCAAACATCTCAACCTCTTAGTGCAAGAAATCTGGACAAAGTCTAAAATAATTGAGGGGGGGTCAAAGGCCCCAACAAAGGGACAGATTATATACATTGTTATTATAGACTTAGAAAGTTGCTAGAATAACAATTGTCTTAGCATGCATTTTCTGAAGGAAATGAAGTGTAAAACTCAAATGTATGACATCATTTAGTTATTTCAGTCCTCAGTGATTTGCCAGAAAACCACACATTTTATGAGGAATAGGCCAAAATATGAGGCAATAATCTGGAAATTCTTTAAAAATCTGAACAGTTGAGAGGTATGCATACCTCTCAACCTCTTAGTGCAAGAAATCTGGGCAAAGCCTAAAATAATGGGGATACAATGGCCTAAAAATAGGGATAGATTTTAAATATTGTTCTTTTTAATTTAGAAAGTTGCTAGAATAATATGATTTGTGTTAGCATGCATATTCTGAAGGATATGAAGTCTGAAACTCATATATATATATATATATATATATATATATATATATATATATATATATATATATATATATATATGTCCTTATTTAGTGACTTCAGTCCTGTGTGATTTGCCATAAAACCATATATTTTATGAGAAACAAACCAAGATTATGAGGCTAAATCTGGAGAGTTAAGATTATGAGGCTAAATCTGGAGAGTTCAGAGGTATGTTAAACACACACACACACACACACACACACACACACACACACACACACACACACACACACACACACACACACACCTACCTTCTCTGCTTCCCTGTCACACACACCTACCTTCTCGCTAGTCTCTCTCACACACACCTAACTTCCCTCTGCTCTCACACACCAACACACACCTACCGTCCCTCTGCTCTCTCTCACACACAACTACCTTCTCTCTGCTCTCACATAGCAACACACACCTACTCTCTCAGACAGCAATACACACACACACACACACACACACACACACACACACACACACACACACACACACACACACACACACTATGTCTCATACAAACAGAATGGCTAATTTAAATTGCATACACACATGTACATACATAGGCATACACATACCTTCTGTCTCATACCAAAATATCAGAGCTGCTACTTTAAATTTTGGAATTGCTAGTTTAAATTATAGACACATGCACATGCACACACCCATTTACCCACTCTATAAATGGAATGGCTAGTTTAAATTCCATGAACAAGTGCGGAATGGGTTTACATCCATGTTGGTGTGCTTGCATGTGATGCACTCATGGTTCTTCTTAAAGGAGAAGATACCTCCTCTGTTGTGTTAAGAAGTATTGTTTTTTTTTTGGTTTTTTATTTTTATGTTGAAGCCTCTTGGCCAGAATGGGCCCCTGTAACCATGGTGCCCTAGGCAACTGCCTATGTAGCTTAGTGTTAAATCTGGCTCTGTTTTCTTATCAGCCATTAACAGCACTTTAGTGGTATTTGAATTCCCTCATACAAGGCTAATAAGTCAGCTTAGTTAACAAATGTTTTGACTTTGCAACATAGTTCCATTTTTTTGTTTTTGTTTAGGATTTAACTGGCTATAATACTAATAAAAAAATCCTGATTCATTACTCCAGGTGCATTCAATTTATCTTGAAATGCATTCATTAACTACTCTCCAGCATTTTTATCCCTTTAGAATTCCCATCTCAATATTTTGAAGTTGTAAAAAGACAGGTATCCTATGAAGGCATGCGAGCCAACCCCATATCTTCTATAGCAGACTCATTAGATTCAGGACAACTGGTTCCTGTTAGGGTTAGTGAGAACCACCATATATTTATAACAACCTGAGCTGCCCTTGTTTGCATTAAGTACTTGTTTTTCACAGGCCTAGTGAAATGATTTCCCCCTCTGACCTTGTATTCTACACTGTCCATGAGTACATTGTACAAGTACAAAGTCCCTTCAAAGTAAGACAGTTCTTATATGCAGATTGCTGCTAGATTTTAACATTACATTCATAGCAGACACCTAGTCAGATTTAAATTTTGTACCCCATTTTAGCTGTACAGCCATGCCATTTTGCTGTTTTAGCTGTGAAAATACAGCCATAATATATGGCACACCAGCCATAGAAGGCTGTTTTATCTTCCACTCATTCAGACCACTTAATACACAGACAGGGACAAAAGGTGGAGGTGTCATGATTTGCATCAAAAATACATATACCTCAAGACTGGTCAAACAAGGTGATTCTCCTGAGCTTCTCCATGTTCATATCTCTGTAGATAAAATTCCATACCAATTCCTTGCAAGCTTCAGATCTTATGACGCAGGAAACCCAAAACATGTGTTTAACCTTACTGGAAACAGTCAGCATCTAACACAGTAACATATTCATTGACAATTTTAATTACTCCACAATTAACTGGGAATCATATGCAATACCAAATATGCAGGCACAGAGATTCCTTTATTTTGTAAACACAAACTCTATGAACCAGATTATGTGTACGTTGACCAGGGCAGCAAACATACTGGATCTGGTCCTCATTAATATGGGAGAGTGCTGCACAACCCTTAGTAAAATGTCCTTCCTGGTAAGGTCGGACAGTAAAATGGTCTCCTTTAAAGTAAAAATGCAGCTCAGAACCCCAGCTAACCCTGGAATGTTCAGAAACTACCTAAGGCTAACACCCTATTATTAAATCATAACCTGGCAAAATTTCTAGACCCCATCGACCCTGAGAAAAATTGCTGACTATGCAGAACTCTTCTCAGACAACCTATACAAGTATGTTAATAGCAACATAGAGGCAGCCGTACCCACCAGGAATAAGTATAGAACAAACTCAAAAAACAAGTCACCCTGGTGGAATCACAACATCAGAAGGCTCCATAACAGAAGGAAAAAAATCATGCCAAAAATTAGTAGGTGTAGCACCCAGCAGAATAAAAGCACTCCCCTCAAACTAAGCAGACAATCAGAGGAAAAATAAAGTCTACCAAAGTCAAATCTGAGTTAAAGTTGGCCTCCCAGGCTAAGGACAACCACAAGGCATTCTTTAGCAATGTCCACAACCTCAAAGGCAATGCACAATTATGTGCAGAGCTCATTGCTAGTGGGGACACCTATACTGAGCTAAAAGATATAGCAAACCTGCTGCCTGTTAAATTCAGATCAAACTTTCTCCCTTTCCCCCTCACCCTCACCTCAGGAAATACCATCAAATATAACTGCCCCTACAGGTCCTCAATACTCTCTCTAAGGCCAAGAATACTGCATTGAGGGGCCAAGATAATATCCTTGGTTGTCTTCTAAATAGCATAAAACATAACCTATCGGGACCTCTGGAATTGCTATTTAACCATGGCTTCCAAACAGGCATCATGCCTAATGAATGGAGAATAACAACAGTCATTCCTCTGCACAAAGGTGGACCCTTGAAACTACAGAACCATAAGTTTCAGTAGTCTCACATGCAAAGCCATGGAAAGAATTATTATGGAAATGATCAGTAATGACATAGGAAACCTCCAGACACTGGACGCAACCCAATTTGATTTCATCAACGTAAGGTCATGCCTACTAAAAGTTGTGTACTTCTTTGTAAAGGTCTACAAAACAAAGGATGAGGGCAAAATGATTCACACTGCCTACCTTCACCTGGACAAGGCATTTTTCACACTATCCCTCTCAAGCATACCTCCCAACTGTCCCAAATTACTCGTTTTTTACCGAGCTTTGGGGTCCAAATAATGGGGTGCCACGATTCCCGAGTGGCAACCCTTAATTTCCGATTTTTTTTCTTTATTTTTTCACTTTGCTTTATTTTTCGCAGTTTCAGAGCTGATATCATCAGGTGCGATGATGTCAGCTCCGTCAGGGCTACCAGCCTGTCGGAATTGAGCTCGCGCACATATTTGGTTCAAATACTGTGCAAGCGGGAAGGGAGAACAGAAAGGATATATTTAGAAGGCTCGTTGGCAACTTGGCTGTATTATCACTCCTGGATTTAGAAGGCCTCGCTCTGCAAGTGAAATGGTGAATGGAAAGGATGTATCTTCGGCTTCTTTGCTCTGCGAGTGGAACGGAAAGGATTTATTTTCACTCCTGCTGCCTGATTTTATTTGTAGAAGGCTCTGTAAGTGAAACGTAAGGAACCTAGCTAATGGTCCTGACTCCTGCTGCCTGGATTTATTTGTAGAAAGCTCTAAAAGTGAATGTTTTATGTGGAAAGAGTGTCTATGTGTGTGTGTGCGTGTGTGCGTATGTGTGTGTGTGTGTGTGTGTGTGTGTGTGTGTGTGTGTGTGTGTGTGTGTGTGTGTGTGTGTGTGTGTGTGTGTGTGTGTGTGTGTGTGTGTGTGTGTGTGTATATACACTGCTGACAAAGGGAAGCAGTAAAAAGCAATTATGCTGAGCAGGTTAGCCAGTGACCCTGCAATTTAATGTGCATCTTAACAAAAAGGTCTAATGTTTCTCATACATATTATACAACAGAATTAATAGTCAGGTTTCTTTCTTCTTTAGTGCCTGTAGTAACGTCATTAAATGTGGTTTTAAAAAGAAAGCTCTGATTGTATGGAACATGTACTCAGCTAGGTCAAGTATACAGTGCAAGGATCAGGAGTGGTCATCTATTTCATGTGTTGTAGATTGTCTTGTTTGTTGGTTTTGAGAACGTGCATGATGTCGCTCAACCTTTGGTTTGTTTTTGAACATGTATGATGTCATGCAGCCTTTGGCTCACATCAGATTGAACACCAGAGCAGTTTTTGGCTGCATTGTGAGGGTTAAAAAAAAAAGATGGTCTTCATTGAATTTTATTGATGTTGTCCCCTTTCACTTTCCACTTTCATGTGCTATTTCTGTGTTTCTTGACATTTTGAAAATGGTAAGGAAATGGAAGCTATTTCATCCTATTCCATAAGTACTACTCTATGTTTTAAGAATGTAGATAGGGTTTAAGTACATGCAGAAGACAATGGGTTGCATCATCGACACTGACTGCTTGTGGCTTAACTCTGTTGCACTTATTGGTAGTGTCCTTTTCAAAAACGTGGTGTCATACTTGAAGGAAGCAAATCAGTCACTTCTGTTTTTGCAGCTTGTTTTCCATTGTTCATGGCTTGGACCTTAGGCTTGTTTTGTAAATGTTTAAATTTGTTTTGTTGGCTCAAAATATTTCTACTCAGAAGGTATGCAGTAGTAAACTGAAGTGTTTTATGCGTGGTTTGGTAAGTCTTCATTCCTCTGCATAAGGTTTATCTTTCCTGTAGTTCAGTAAACCCATTTCTTTGTGACATTTAGGTAATTAAATCCACTGTTTTAAATTTCACATTTTAACCTTTATATGTATTTCTTTTTTGTTGCAGTTTTGGTTTTTGTTGTCTGTCAGTCATCTGGATCGACAAAATAAAACAGGCACTAGAAATGCAGATGCAGCAACCTCTTCATTAGTTACATATCTCTTTAATGTGGAATTATTTAGATGACTTTTACTTCAGAGATTGTCATTGTGTGCATATTTACTGGTGGATTGTAGAAGTTTGAGTAGACTTTTATGATGGAAATGTTCTGAATTGGGCAATTTTGTCATTATTGGTTTATGCATTTTGTTTAATTGCTTACTGGAAAAATGTTCAAAACAATAAATTTTAAACCTGCGCTAACTACTGTGCTGTATTATACAAGGAATATAATTTAATACAGTCAGGAAGGTGCATCAAAGAACACATGTATGTTTCGTGTGCAAGGTGCCTATGATTTGAAAACAGCTCAGAGGTTATCTTTATCCACCACTGGACAGATGCATTTTGTTTGAATGTGGGTTTAAATGCTGCTTCAATGAATTTGAGTTTCAAGAGCAGAGAAGTTTTAATGCTAAGTATATTTTCATTATGAGACTGTATCACTTTATTTAGCAAATATCTTAGTGTTTGCCCTATAAAATGTAAAATAAAAGTGTTAAATGAAATCCAGTCCAAATAATCATTGTAGAAGTAAAGCAGTATGCACATTGCAGTGTTTATGGTAAATGGGGAGAAAATAGCCAAGTTATGGGACATTGGAATGACTGTGGGAGACTCTGGGACCATATTTTGGTTGTCTGTTCTTCAGGTTGCATTTGAAAGTTGGTACCCCACAATTCCATTGGAGTGGGTGGGGTTACACAATTATGTATGCAAATTTTATGTTAATCAGCATACAGATTTGTACCTATTTTTCATGGGCTTTGTCCAGATTTTTGATGTTTCCAGGTTGAGAGGTATGCACTCAGGCATTGTTGACAAAATCAAGATGCTAAGTATAAACCCTTATGTCACCTGGTCGATAGCAAGGTGGTTCACAGACAGGAATGAGAAAGTTAGAAATGAGGAGTTTACCTCTACAAAGAGGCCATTCACAAGCATAGTACCTCAGAGATCAGTCTTAGGGCCACTCCTTTTTGACATTTACTTCCGTGAGGTCAAGGCAAATGTCAAAGACCTCTGGCTGACCAAATATGCAGACAACTGGAAATGAAGAATAGTCATAGTATCCTCATTGACACTAATGTTTACCAGTAAGGGCAAACACAGGCAAATAACTTGTGTCAAAGCTATGGACTAAAACTAAATGCCAAGAAATGCATAATAGTATACTTCAGCAAGTCATCCACCCCTGCTCATTATCGTATTGACAAACACCACTAAGAGTTGACTCAGTAGTCAGGGTCTTAGGGAGACACATAGACAGTAATCTAGCCTTTGGCCATCACGTCTACAGTGGAGAGGAAATCATTCTGTGCTGTGTAACCTATAAACAAAGGTACAGCATCTAGGTCCAATGAGATCATCATTCCACTGTATTTAGCATTCATTAGACCTATCATGGAGTACAATGACCCCTTTGTTATGTACCTAATAAGGAACATAGAACAACTGGAACTTCAACAGAAGATTCTAACTAAAAGAATACAGGTCATTAGTAACATGTCCTATGCAGACCATCTCAAAGACCCATCCTTGTGTTCTGTCTCCTGGCATATAACACATTGTCAGACCCTACCCTGGTGGACCTCTGGTATATCTGCAAAACAAACAGCATGGGAATTATACATTTTAAAGACTTAATCCTTGTCTGTAATATAAATAGGATCTCCTGGAGAGACAGGCATGTATCCCAGTGATTACCCCTTCTCTGGAACATGCTCTGCATCTATGTGAAGCAGAGTTCCCCCCTAATCCAAGCTTGGACAGTTGGATAGGGAACATGAAATTTATCCCTGGTTTGACACCAGTGCCACTAATGAACATAGGCAGCATATAACTGGTTATCTCCCAGGCCCCTACTTCTAAATGTTTTATCTCCCAATGACAGTCATCATCAGCTACTTTGTGCCATATATATCCAATCAGGAAATCTGCGTTCTGCATATATTTTGGTTAAATTATTATTGGAAAACTTTAGCAAGTGTTAATATTTGTGATATAATCTATTTGTTATTTCCTCCTGATCTGAACCAAATTCAAAAACAATTTTGACAAGCTGCTGCTCTGACTTTTATAATGTTCAACAAGTGTCTGCGAATTTGATAGAAGGCCTGTACTAATGTACTGTAAACAGTAAACTGTGATGACATGGCTCTAGACCATACTCCTAGTTCTGAAACATTGTGTTTATACACAATATAAGTTGTCATTATGAAATTGTAATGGATGGCAGTAGTTACATATTTTTTTCTTTTTGTTTTTCCCAGAAAAACACATTTTTGGCACATGCAATATATATTAAGCATTCCTTTGGTAAACAGTTTGTGTTGGCTAAAATGCATTTGCACATATTTGACTGTACAGTGTTCAGGCAGTGTACAGAGTATCCAAATATCTTAGAAGTGGTAACAAAGTATCCATTTAGTGAATGTGTGAGTTACACAGAAAGTTTTATGTTTCATATTGAGATAATATATGACAGCACATATCTCTAGAGCTTAAGGAACAGTCTATTATTCAAATATAACTGCTGCATTTTAAGCATTGCTAGTTGTACCAGTGAAACTGGTTATTTCTACTTTTCTCAGTATCTCTAATTACCTGTTTACTTTTCTCAATATTTCACATTACTTAATTGTCGATCAAACAACAACAAAGTACTCCCAACAGATTTAACGCCTCACCATGGAAAATTAAGAAAACAGTAAGTCCAACAACAGCACCACGTATGAGGCAACCAGGCTCACTTGAATTATCCAGAATACTCAGAGAGTGCATAAAAGCAAAGATCTTTTATTCACATGAATCCAACAGGTTAGCGCTTTCATGTACTGCTTCCTCAGACCTTAGAAACTCAAATGCTGCAGTTGCACTCTTTAAATACTGCAACAGTCAATGGTGAGCCCGTCACTTAACCATTTAAAGGGAAACAAATGAAGTTTGGCAACAAACTAAGTTGTCCCGAGACATCTTCATGGGGAGGTCAGGTTAATATTAGGGGGAGTTAAGTGGGTTGGGGAGGAGAAAGGTTAAGTGGATGCAGGGATGGCTGGGAGGAAATGAGATAAGGATGGGGAGGGGCTTAAGAGGTTTTTTAGGCCACTGTAGTTGGGTCAAGAAATCACATTTGGCATGAACTTGCTATACTGCAGGTTCATGTCTTGACAACCGGTGTGTTCTTTGGTCAGGTAGGCCTTGGTTTGGTGGTGGGCATTAGGAGGTGAGTACCTAGGGATAGGATATGGTCAGATGTCTGATGGTTAAATGTTATTTATTCATTTATTTATTCTTTTTTTTTTTGTATGGTCGTCATAAATTTTGTTAGTGTAGGTACTGCTGGTCAGTTCCATTTGGTAGCAACATGCTTCTCTCCTCTCTATAACCTAATTAAAAAAAAAAAAAAAAAGAAAACAATGCAGTACGTACTTGCTCTGGGCCTGTTTTCTACAGATATGTATGGTTGTGATGCAGGGCGGGTCCAGTACCCTCATACATTTCATCTAAATTTGGATTAAGATGTAGTTCACCTTCTTTGGTTTATTTAGCTGCGTGCCGGTGGTTCAATCATTGGGGTGACATAGTGAGGCCTCATGGCTGTGTGGTGGCGACCAGTTCAGTGGTCTAATTTCGTGGGCTTTGAGGCAACCATGTACAATATATCGCCCACATAAAGAAAATAAGGCAGTTTTGGTCATGCGCAATGAGGTTTGGTTGGTTGCTGGGACTGTTGTGAGGCTGAGAAGTGACCGCAAGTATTGGTTAATGTAGCAGCTAGGACCTCGTATCTCTACACTGTACAGAATTTCCCATGAGGGCTGCATCTTGCCTCATGCTTTGCTGTTCTTAAAACAGTGGCTTTCTGGGAGGTTAGCGGCACAGCATTGTTAGAACTTAAATGACAGACATGTAGTTTCGACTTTGTGCCCATCAGGTGCTCCATGCACACAGTGGTTGGTTCCCTGTAAAATACGCAATTTGCTGACAAGTCACCTGGTTAATCAGAGGTTTTATTTAGCTAAATAATATACATTCATGTTCAGACTTTGGAGGCTAAGAGAACTTTGTTCGTTTAGCAGCTTTCTAAGTTTATTAGATGCTATTTTATATGTATTGGAGTCATTACTGGGCATGGGGAAGCAGCTCTGACAATGCCCCTTTACTATTTTATTTTTTTTTTGTCGGGAGTTCATCTTCGCTGGTGTTATAAATGCAAACTCCTGTCCTGATGTCCTAGCAATATTTTAAGGTTGGAAAGAAGATGGTGTTTTCCTTTCCTTTTCTTTTCCGCGGGTATTGTGGTGCAGTTGAGGAGTTGCGCATGCTCATTGCATGAATAGCTGTCAAGGGGAATCAGTCCTGTATCTAATGCTTTGAGTCATACATACAATGTTGCCCTTTATTTTACATATGTTTGTTTTATTAACTATGTATTGTGGTTATATTTCTGAGGGGAGTATTTAATTAGTCCTTGTCGTAAATTTTTACTCGGTCTTCTTGGAGCGGTTTTGATTTAGGGATGTGAGGATTACTGCATAATAATTGTTGGCTTGTTATTGTTGGAATGATGCAGAGACTGTTTTAATACAGAGAACATTAATAAGTGGAAAGTGTTTCTGTGGATTCTTGATTATGTGACGTCACAAACCCTCATGAAAGGGGAGTTACAAAACCCTTAATTGTTGCTTTACTATAGGTAGATGTAGTTATGTGTAAGTATAGAAACGTATGTAAGATAAAATGCTCATCCCAGGTGCTTGCATTATACTATATTCCATTGTGGTGGAGGGTGGAAGCATAGAGAAGGAAATATCCCCAGGTGCTTACAGCATATACTGCTTGCTTCGTTGATGGGGTTAAATGACCAATTACTGGCAGGGGTCAAGGGTTGAAGTCAGAAAGGAGATACCAGAGTCGGTTAAAGTGTTTACTTTGAACACAATGTGAAAAAAATTTAAATTTTTTTTCCCTCACAAGAGAAAATTGGCTAGACTCAGAATGACCCACAAAGGCGGTTAGTCTAGTTCAAGCCTAACGATGGTACAGTTGTCTTCATGATGGGCTCTTAAGTCATTACCACCATCACGGTCTAATGCAGCTCACATAACCCCTATTTGAGAAGGGTTCTGATGAACTTGTCGACGGGAGAGGAAGGGAGCACTAAAAAAAAAAAAAAAAAAAAAAAAATGCAGTACTAATGTGCTATCTAGGAATTTGATGAAATAAGTGGGGCAGATGTTGTGAAAGGTATGCAACAGGGATATATGTGCCAGTAAGACTGTAAATGTTTGTGACAGGCATTTGTTTCTTGGAGCACATTGGGGGTACGATCGATGCGTGGGCAAATGTGGGGGGATTCAGCAGATCTTAAGTGTTGAAGTGAATGCTTGTAAGTGTGAGATGTGGGTGTGGGTATACACATACATGACTGTTGTGTGTAGGTGAGCAGATTCAGGTTAGGGTCAAGGATATTGTCTCATAATTTTAGACTAGTCTTCATAAGAGTTGTGGTTTTCTGGCAAATCACTGGGATGAGTTGAGGAGTGAAGTCACTGATTAATGACATACATTTAAGTTTCAGACTTCAAAGGTATGTTAACACAGATCCTATTA
This sequence comes from Protopterus annectens, assembly GCF_019279795.1. Taxonomy (NCBI): domain Eukaryota; kingdom Metazoa; phylum Chordata; order Ceratodontiformes; family Protopteridae; genus Protopterus; species Protopterus annectens. The sequence continues at coordinate 474,779,811 of NC_056735.1, forward strand.
CTCTGGCAACTTTCTAAGTTTTATAAGAGCAATATTTAAAGTCGGTCCATATTTTGGCCCTCTCTTTCCCTCTTTGTGTTTGCTCCCTGGTCCAGCTCTTCATTGTCATTTGTTCCAGATTTCGTATGGCAGGGCTAGTGCGATGTCTTTATACATTTTATAGCTGCAGCTACAGGTGAGGCTTAAATCTCTGTTATAGCATGCAGAATTTTAGCACCATTTGGGTAACTATGCATAACTTATAATTCCACTTGTACATCAGGTTGGTGGGCTAGTCCATCAGCTTGACCCAGGTATGTTGCTGCCTCACGTATCTGCTGGTGGGAGCAGGTGTTCAGGTTGACAGTGAGGTCAGTTGGGTACACAGCATGTAGTTCAGCTGCTGATTTGGAGCCTGTTTTAATGGATGTTAGTTGCTTGGGCAGTGCACAAAGAGGTCAGAGATGGATGAGCGGTGGTCAGTGCCATGACGAAATGGCTATGAAAGGTAATGCATTTTATTGCATGTTTTTCATAGTATTTGCTTCCCTGGACCCCTGTCTGGTGACTGACTTGACCCCAGGGGTGAATTTCCTATCAGATCTAGTACCACTGTAACTTGAGGGTCTATAATAAATTAGCTCTGACTTTACTGCCATTGGTCATGAAGAAAGATAGTGGGAGAGTTAAGAGTAGAGGCATTACAGTCTGAGCAGTAGTGTAACCACATGGTATAGGAACAGAGAAGGAGTTAGGAGAGCCTTAGGATCTTGCAGAATGAGGGAGCAAAATGGGACAGAAGAGAAGGGCGAGGCTATTTGAAAAGGTATTGGATGCATAGCTTCAGTTTTGGCTGCTTTGTCATAGATGTGGACGGTGGTGGTACATTCCTTCCCAGGTTGGCAGGATAGGTTGTCCTTGGAGATGTCTTGGAATGTGTGTTATATATTTTGGATGACTTACATGTCTTTTCTTTCTTACAGATAGGGTCTTGGAATGCTGTGGCTGTAGTGTGGAATAGATGGTGGTGTGCTGAGTGCCAGTTGTGGTGATACACAGTGAATTCACAGATGATGGAAGCAGTGGCGAGCAAGGAGGTTACACATGGGGAGCACACGTGGGCAACAGTTACTGACGGAAATTGCTAAAGTGCAGAAGGCATCATGCGGTGGATTGAAAGGTGATGTTTTAATAGGATGGATGTTCTTGTTACTGGAATGGGGTCTAAGGAGGGTCTGAGTAATCACCTTAGTGATGCATGTTAGAGCTGTGTTTAATTAGTGGGAGCTGATTATTACATTGGTATAGGGGTTAAGGAAGAGGTAGGCATGGGGGGCCAAGGGGCTGTCAGGGATGGTTTATGGGGAGTGTGGGGATCCCACGGTAGGAGTAGAGCCGGTGTTACAACGGGGTCATGGTATACTTTATTTAGTTTCATTAGGGTGTGTTTCAGTGATGGCATGGCAAAGGGGTTTATGACTGGATTCTAAGGTGCTTTACAGATGATGGGTACACCAAATGATGTTTTGCTTGACCCTTCCCTTTATGGGAAGTGGATTGAACAATTTTGGGTAGAAGGGAGGGGGAACAGCCTGGTCAGGCTGGTTGGTGGAGAAGAGGGATAGGCTTTCCCTCTTCTGTTCCCCCTCTGATGTCTGGATGTTCATTTCAAGGATCTAGGGAAAAGAAATGAGTAGTTGGAGGAAACTTGCTGAATAGATAAGCAAGCTGAGGTAAGGATGGTGCTTATTTGGTGGAAGGTAATTCAATGGATGGTGTATGAAGTGAGTTGGGACACTGCTTCATAAGTAAGGTAAGCGAGCAGATGTATGGACCCTGATTGTTGGGCAGGGTGAGTAGGTATGCTGCCCTGATTAACATTACAATGAATGGTGTATGAAGTGAGACGGGTTACGCTGCTTCATAAGTAAAGTAATTGAGTGGAGGTATGGACTCTGCTTACTGGTCAGGGTGTGTAGGTACGCTGCCCTGATTAACATGACAAGGATGTTGTGCTGTATTTAGAATCAATTATATCATGAATAGTTGTAATTAATAAAGTTGGTGAGCAAAGCAATTTTATAGAAATTTAATAAAGGTCGTCAAATGTCATTTGGTGTGATGTGTATTATTAAAGGGGACCGGGACAACTTCATTTTCTACCTGCTGCCAGATAACACAGCATAAAACAATAAATATACATACTTTATCCCTGAACACTGACACTAAAAACTGTCATTATAACAAATATAACAGTACATAATCAAAACCTTAAATGAGACACTACACATGTTGTCATTGAGCATACATTCAAAATTAAAACTATTCAACCTAAAACATTCAGAGTGAATCAGCTCACATATTAGCATTCTACCTATATATAAAAAATTAATGTAAAATTTCAGAGCAATCAAAGGATATATACATCATACAAAACAATTTCTAGACAGAACATAAATGTGCATATTTCATTATCCATAGATGTCATAAAGTCAAAAGGGAGACATGAGCGCAAACTCAATATATCTCATCCTATCTAAAAAACAAAGCTGCGTTCATTTCCAACCTCACTTCTGCATTAAAACATTATTGTGTTACCCTGATCACATATAATATCACAAATCTATATATATGACAAAGGTAAAAAGGGGCTAAACACCCCCTCAGTGTATTTATAAGGCTAATGTGAAACAACCAAACTCCTAGATCTCAAAATAGGTTTGATAGAGGCTGTCTCATTAAGGCTATAGCTGAGAGCTGATAAAGGCTATCATTTAAGGTTTTGATTATGTACTGTTATATCTGTTATAATGACAGTTTTCAGTGTCAAAGTTCAGGGATAAAGTATGTATATTTATTGTTTTATATTGTGTTATCTGGCAGCAGGTAGAAAATGAAGTTGTTTCACTTTAAATGGTTAAGTGAAGGGCTCGCCCTTGACTGTTGCAGTATTTAAAGAGTGCAACTGCAGCATTTGAGTTTCTAAGGTCTGAGGAAGCAGTACGTGAAAGTGCTAACCTGTTGGATTTATGTGACTAAAAGATCTTTGCTTTTATGTACTCTTTGAGTATTCTGGATAATTCAAGTGAGCCTGGTCACCTCATACGTGGTGCTGTTGTTAGACTTACTTAATTGTTGATATTTATTGATTCTGTACTGACTGGAGCATTAAGTGTGTTGCCTAGGTAGACTTCCATCCTCCGATTTTCAACCATATGGGATACCCCTACCATTCTGTTCTCAGATGCACATGGAAACAATTGCAGTTCTTCTCCTTGGTACTCCTATTAATTACAAGATCCTTTGACACTACTGCTACTACTCTGTCTCTACCAGCTGCTTACTATATACTTGATACAGTTAACCTCTATACAAAATCTCTCCTTAAACTATCCATTCCCAGCTTAATAGCATTGAGTTCACTGAGGCAATGTGTAAACTGACTCACACTTACTGAAAACCACTTGCTTCTATCCTACTTTTATTTAATGACTGAGAGGGGTACCTAATTACTTTTTCTAAAGACTAGCTTCTACTCAAAACCTATTATCATTTCCTACCAGGTTGTCAGCACCCATACATGCACCACAAAACAAGCCTCTTACCAAAGAACAAGCCTTCCTATGGTGAGGCAGTTAAGAAATCACAACATAAACCTCAAAGCTTTTTGAGGCAGAAACTGGACAGACAATTCCCTCAGCAGCTCAAAGATGCCCCCACCCACACTCACAAACATAACACCATCAACCACAACTACTGCTTAGATGGGAAACAAAACTGATGTCCTTCAACAGCTGAGTTGCTAGTGTCCTGGTTATAGGTGTCTCATTTTACAATACACAGATGCAACAATCTTTATTCTCTGCATGGAAAGGGTATCAGTCATCTTCCTCTCTGGTACTAGGATATGGGATGGAGCTAGGCTGCTCAGTTCCTTCACCATAAGTACAAATATGAGAAAGTCTCAGTTCATGTTGAACAACTTGTGATGTATATCCTTGAATTATTTGAAGGCAGGCATGGGTGATTTCTCTGTGCATGGTGGAGTTCTCTCTATGGTGGCATTCTCTGAGCATGGTAGAGTTCTCTGCATGGTGGAGTTCTCTGCATGGTGGTGTGCTCTGCATGGGGGAGTTCTTTGCATGGTGGTGTTCTCTTAGCATGGTAGAGTTCTCTGCATGGCGCAGTTGTCTGCATGGTGGAGTTCTCTGCATGTTGGTATTCTCTGCATGGGGGAGTTCTCCGAGCATGCATCTAACACTAGCATACAGTTGGTCTTAAGCAATATCTTACTTTCACTGAGAATAAAGTCACAATAAAAAAAATGACTTTAATAACTGGCTAAGTTGCTGGAAAGGAGATGGATAATAGTGGTAACTGCTTTGCTAGGGATGTAATGCACCTCTCATCTGAGGATTTTGTATATTGGCAAAAATTTTCTCGACCCACCCACCCCTTCTTTTTGTTTTGGTTTCAGTAAATGTTGATCTGCTACATCTACCATACTTACTTTTAGAAGACGTTCCTTTTGGAATGAAAGTACTTACCAGGTTTATATAATAAAGTTTATACTTTCATGGCTCATTATTGCATTGTTATACTTACTTTTATGTTGTGGAAAAATAATAGAGAAGGTAATACTGGATAAGGTATTGTCAGAATTGGAAAGGCTGGCACTTGAAACCATATATCAGCATGTATATGTTAAAAATAGATCTATTAACTACCTGTAACATGATGTTCTACAACAATAAAATAGCTATGAATGGAAAATTGTGCTGTGATGTATTATATAAATAGAACTTTAGCATTTGCTAGGGACATACAGAAAACATTGATCAATAAATTAGAGCACCTAGGTATTGATGTATTGTTGACAAGATGGATAGCTGCATGGCTTACAAATAGGACATGGCAAGTATCATACAGCAATTGGAAATTCGAAGTTACAGTCAGGGTGTCCCAGAGGGCTCTCGGCTAGGCCCATACTTGTTTAGATTGTATGCTTCAGATCTATCTTTTTCTTCAGAGGTGTTCTACAGTCTGTGTGCAGACTACTTGAAATTGGGTAAACTAAATGCATGTGTTACAGACAGGGCATATCTACAAAATTACATAACTAAATAGATCATTTGGGCACAGGAGAATAATATGTTCATAAGTACATCAAAAACGTAGCATATGAGAAATGGGAGACGTAAATTGAAAGGTCAATATTTAATAAAGCAAAAATGATTGAAACTGTAGATTAATTTAAGAACCTGGATATGTGGGTAAATTCAGCTTTGAGATTTTCTAATCATATAAACCAATGGGTTAATGATAGTAATAGAGCTATAGGTTGTATTAAAAGACTTATAATGCCTAAAGACTTATAATGCCTAGGAAATCAGAAATTATGTAGCCATGTGTTTGTTAGTTACACAACAGCCAAACCTGAGTATGGAATTACAATATGGAAAACTTATAAGACAATAAGCATGAGTAAACTGGAAAGAGAACGGTGGAATATATCAAGGGCATCCTTGGATGTGAGCATTTAAGTTATTATTATACACTAAAATATAGTGTTATAGTGTCTCAAATAGATATTTAAGAGGAGACCTTATTCAGGTAGATAAGGCATTTAGATATAACTACCCCGTGAATGTTTGTGGTTATTAAAAAGTAAAAGAGAATCATCAGACAACCTATGTAGAAGTCCTATAGGAATTAGAAGTGTGCTAAATCGTTTTCTGAGAGAGCAGCTAATGAATGCAATAGACTAACACATTACATTAATGCAAGCACTAGTTCAGATATTTTTATGAACAGTGTGGACACTTAATATGGGAATAACATTTGTGGCATATAGGCAGACTAGAAGGGCATTAATACCAGGTTCCTATTAGATGACCGAAGACACATTCTATCGAATGCATCTTGGTCGAACTTAAAACAACACAAAGGCAAAATAGCAAAGCAGCTTTTAAGCAAATTTTTTTCCAGGGAAAGAATTCGCTGGGCCATTTCCATTACTTTGCCATTTTCTGCACTTTATGTATTCTCTCTTTTTTTTTTTTTTTTTTTGGAACAGTGATTTTTTTTCCCTTGGAAAAAATCACTGTTCTGAGCTTTCGAGATTGTAAGCTTTCACTTATAATGGATCGATTATTCACCGTTTGCTTTTTTAAGCATTCACTGATATAATATAGACCCTTAATGCCCATGGTTGAAATATTTGTATGCATGTATGATAGTAAGAGTCTACTTTTATTTGTTGAAGTTACATTTCTTTGACAAACAAAAGTACGACCCCATTTACGTGAAACTGCACTTAAAAGTGAACTTTCGTGAATTCTGGTTCACCGAACCGGTAATAAAAATACAAATGACACACTGTAGCACTGAGGCATGCTACAGTGGGGATAAGGGAATATACCTGTTTCTTCACTGTAGTGCAATCTCAGAGTTAGTATCTATACAGTAGTGGGGGTGTGGGGGGCTGTGGGGGTGCAGGGGGTCTTGCTCCCCTGCAAAACTGCCTTTATAGTGTTCTTTTTTTATTTTTGTTACTGGTTCAGTGAACCGGAATTTGCAAAAGTGCACTTTGGCTTAAGTGCACTTTCACGTAAATGGGGTCAAACTTTTGTTTGTCGAAGAAACATAACTTTGACAAATAAAAGTAGACCCATAACCCATAAATAGATAAACATGGGTTGTTTTCATTTTTATTGATATATGAAGAGTTATTTAAGGTGTCACAGTAATGTACTGAAGTAGGTGATTTGGTCTTTGATCATCTGCCATTAATAATTGAGCTGCTGAGAAACTGACACCTTGATAATGGACTATTCCCATTTCCCAAAATTCCGCGACAATAATCCTCATAACATTTGTCGCTGTTTTTTAATCATGAGATTCTTCACTACTTAAAAATCATCTCAATGTATCCATTTGACTGTAGATATTGTGGACTTGGCATTATATTTCTGAAGTCCAGTCACTAACAGATCTTCTTAATTCCTGTCTATTGCATGACGGATGAGCATCACTTACAACAACATGAGCTATTTCTTGTCTCTGTAATTTACATTTTAATGTATCAAGCACACTTGTACTTATTAAGACTGTAACTTTAGTTGTTGAGCAAACTTTTAATAAAAATTGCATGTGTAAAATGAATTGCTTTTTGCATTGGAACAATTCAGAGCTTACTTGACTCAATGGATAAACATATTTCTTACTACCAGGATAATCATTTAATGTCTCAGTTAGCATTTTGTTCTTCTAAATCATTGTTAAGATACATATTGCAGACGTTCCAGCACTACATTATTTTTTTATTATTTTCCATTCCACTCAACATTATTTTCAAATACGTCATATCTCATGTTCTTTACTTGCACTTTACTATTCTCATATGTGACTCATGAAGACTGCCAATATATATTCGCTCAGGTGACTGTGAATTATTACTTTGGATTATTTTCAGCATTCAACCTTAGACACAAGTTATTTTCTTCCTCAAAAAAAAACTAAGATTATCTTTCCTTAATGATGATTTTTGCTTAGGCCAGCCTTTCACTGTAAAGTGCTTCAGTGACTGCATTTGTAACCCCATCAAAATGTTATTTTTATTTATTATTCTGTATTTGGCAATTGTGGTATTATCAAAATAATCTCTATATTTCTGGTTGATGCGCTCAATTAAATCTATGTGATCTTTATAATGTCCTGCATGGATTGTTTTGGTCTTTTATGTCATTCTTCTATAGCAGAAGAGGAGAAATATACTTGAAACATAATGTTTCATATATGTCCCTGTTGTCAGACTTGATTTACCCCTTCACACAATTTCCTGAATTCCCACAAGACATGTGATTTGTGAAGCTGACTAGTACACAGAAAACGACACATGACCAACATACTAGTGGCACCAGTAATTTCAAGAAATATGACACATATCTTACATGTTGCTTTCTCAGAACCAAAAATAAATGACCTTGTATGATAGAATTTTGCAGTACAGTTTATTATAGTGCACATATTTTACACTGTCTCTTTGATAATATAAGTGTATTTTCCATGATTTTGTCACTCTGCTTTTTAAACGTGTTTCTGATTAGTATCTCACATTTGACTGAATGGCACAGTGGTACAGCAGTTAAGGTTGTCACCTTACAGCAAGAGGTTCTCTGGTTTGATTCTCTGCTGGGGTGCCTTCTGTGTGAAGTCTGCATGCCCTTTCTGCGTTTGAGTGGGTTTCCTCCCACATTCCAAAGACATGTATCTGAAGTGTTTATCCCTGGACTAGGCTCTTTCCTTGATGGACTTTCCCAGTTAACAAATGTTAAAACAAACATAAGTAAAATTCCTACTGAAAGTAGGAGGGGTTATATGAATTAGATATTCAAATTGTATGCTAATTATATTTCCGGATTTTCAAGAGCCTTTGTACCTATTTTCAATGTCTGCATGTTAAGAGGTATTTTCTGTAGATTTAGTAACATTATTTGCAACCTCTGAAGTGTCTGGTATAATTATTCTTTGAACAGGATTTACAGGTGTTCATGGTCTATTTCCACTTAAACCTCTTTGGTATGGGAAAGAGTGTAGCTAGGCATATACTTTGTACTCTACAGAGAAGATTGGGGCATTATTATGCCATATTATGTCTACAACTATTTGAATGAATGCCTCTAATAACATGTATATATCTTGTTTACAGAGAGAACTGCAAATTTAAAACAATATGTCTCATAGTTTTTGACTAAGCAACTGAAAGTTTTACACACACTAAGTGCTGGGTGGGGTTGGGGGCAACAGCTTGAGAAATGTGCCCAATTTTTAGATGTCAGGTGGGTTGGGGAGCAGCAGTCTGTGTGTACAAAATGGAATTCACTGACTACACCACAAGGTATGGGAACATTCAATGCACATTTCACATTCATTCGCTATTGCAAAACTACTTCATTTTTTATTTAAGCATATCTTTTCTGTATTTAAAAACGTTCATAATGTACAGGTTTCAGGACCTATAAGCACGCAAAAAACATAAATCTGACTGGCATCTGCTTGCAGCATAGCTGTCTTATTTATGTCACAGAATTTCAGTATTGTTCAATCTATAACTAGTTTATTGAGCATATTAAAATTATTTTCCTTCTTATATCTCTAGTCCCAGGCTGCAGGTAGCTGTAACAGCTTCTTTATAGGCAGACTTATATTGGACATGTTAGGAATAAACTTTGAAAGCTGTAGGTCCATATCCATCAACGTATGTTATGCCTGCTTGTCTTATGACTTTAGCATTTGTACAACTGCTCAGACATTTTCTGCATTAAGTTCCAACCACTCAGGGGAGAATATGTCATACTTACTACTCCTATTTTATCTTTGCCTATGTTTACCTTACAATTATGTTGTCTTAAACTTTTAAGCAGCTGTATCAGTCTGATGTCATGCTGTTTTCTGTCTTACCACATACTATCAATCCATCATTTATGTTTATAAAACTTCATAAGCCTTCAATTACCAACAGCTCTTTGAAACAATACTACTGAAAAGTAAATGTCATTAAAGAATCTGTATCCTGCTAATTATATATTAAATGTTCACGATTTGGAGTTTTAATCATCTAGGTTTATCTTCCAGAAGTTCTGATTTGCAACAAATAACTAAAAACTAGTATTTGACATTTTTGAATCCACTTCTTTATCAGTGAGCAATGGGTGATTATCATTAAAACTAGTATTTGAAAATTTTGAATCCACTTCTTTATCAGTGAGCAATGGGTGATTATCACTTTTAATTAATTTACTCAGATCTTGTGTATAAATACAAACACGTATCTTTTTCTTTCTTCACTGTATTCACATCCTGTTGATAAACACTTGTTGCAAGTCTTTTTTCACAAGATTTGATCCCTCCAAGATCAAGGCAGTAATTTATTTTTAGTTAATACTGAGATTTGTATTGCTTGCCTGTATTTCTATGTTTAAAACTGTTGCCATGTATTCTCCTGTGAAATTGGGAATATGCAGTGTTCTGAGATATATTTGCTGAAAGTTTACCAGGCTTGAAGAGTTTTTATTGGCTGTTGACTGACTTTGCATCCAACTTCTGCAACATTAGTGACTTTGTTATTGTACAGCACTGTACTAACCCATGTTGTATTGTAATTGCTAAATACCTTTTAGAAACTCCCTTCCAAATGACATAAAATGATTTACTCTGCTATCGCACCCATGGCTTCTACACTATATTTTTCTCTGAGCAAGATTGTTGACACAATATGTTTCCTCTTTACAGCATGATCATACAATTGTGTTACCATTTTCCTATTGCTAACCCCCCTACTGCATATTTTCCCTCTTTACTGCACTATCCAAATAATTGTACTTCTTCTCTACCTACACTGTTTAAGAAATTGTCACATCTGTTCCTCTGCTTCTCAGCTTTTTACTTAATTTTATATCGGCAACTACACTTCTGCTTCACATCCATTACACTGTTAAAATTAATTGTGGCACCCAAGCCTCCACTGCTCAATCACAATATATATTTAGTGCCTATACTATTTGCTTTACATATTGCAATGCACCTCATATTGATTATTACTGTGTTAATACTGTAAAATTTGCAATAATGTTTGCTCAGTATATCACATTATCCAAACTATTCATAAAATTCTTGCTGAGAACTACACTTCAGCATGCTTTGCTACTAGTTAACTGATTTAGCTTCATTGTTTCTTAGTTTTTGGCTGAACTGTATACTGCTGTACTACTCCAAGACAAATAACGACTTAGTAGTACTTGACAACTTATTTAAAAAAAACACATTGCTTCCATATGACACTAAGCACACCCGCAGTTTGACTAATATGGAATTTGCAGTCAGTACTTACACATTCTACAGCCGCTGTGATATCACTCAGTACTTTGAGGCAGTGTACTAACTGCTTCATGCTCGTTAAAACACACTGTTGCTTCCACAAGTTGACTCAGTCTGTGAGATGTGTACAGACTTAATGAAACTAATAGTTTCCCTCCCACAGCATTGCACATGTATTAAGCAACTTGTGCATGCTACCAGAACAAAAGACAACATTGCCATTACAATTTCTTACACCATGTGGTTTAATAAGTCCCCCCCAGACCTCCCAGAATCAAAATTAAGAAATCTCAGCCACCAGGTCACAACTTAATATCATCAACATATACTTCAGTGACCATTACACATAAATGGGTGCATGCAGCAAGCTCTTAAGGAGTACAAAAGATGCATCCACTCTAGGAAATGCTTTGTTAATTAGTAACTCCATTGTCCTGCACACTGACACTATGCTCATAAGACTGGACGAGAACAATCTGACAGCTGTCTTTCTAGAACCAGGACACAGGATATTGTGAGAGCTCTTAAATCACACTGTTCCGACAAATATACCTATGACCTAAACATGGTCAATGTCAGTGGAATGACCTTGGGCACTCCACCCAAGGAGAATTGGAAAGGGATAAAATTGACTTTGCTAAGTATGTGGCACATGCAAGAGTACCATTTTGCAATCATCTATAATGCCAGAATCCAAGGACAAGATAATTGGCTTAGCAGCTAGAATCATTCTAGAAGGATCCAGCATGAGTTTACTTGGGGCAAGATAGCTGATAGGTTAGTTTGCTTTAAAAGTATGGTCTGCACCTCTTTTATCAGGGATTTTGCATATAGCATGTCTTTGGAATGTGGGAAGAAACCAGGGCACCTAGAGGAAACCCACAGAAGGCACCCCAGCTGAGGATCAAACCAGAGAACCTCTTGCTGTGAGGCGACAACGCTAACTGCTGTACCACCATGGCCACCCTATAACTGAAACAACCCTTAATATATCTTTTAGGTGACTTACAGCAAGTTACCCTACAATAAACTGATTCACTTACACTACAGATGGAAAGCTTGCATAATATTTTCTTGACTATGCAAACTACTTGGAGCAGAATGAAAACATCCCTATAAGAATGCACAATGTATTGGATCTTCCTGTTGTACAACTCTATAGGTGTCATCCCATATTGTTAAAATGGATCACAGATTGGTGATGTTCCTCACATGAAGGACTAAAGGTACTTCTCAATTATATACATCAGCATTCAAAGACTACTTTTGCAGCTATTTAGGGACCTAAAATTGCCACTGCATGCCTACATTGACTAATCCTATAAATAGAGACAAAGCCTTTGCATCCAGATTTTACTCTCATTTAGATATCTGTACAGAGAAATCAGTACCTACCTGCAGCAAATGACAGGGAAAATGTATTAACAAACCTTTACTCTGAAGCACTCATATAAATAAACTCTTAAAACAAAATGGAACAAAGTGTTAAGATCGTACTGGCTTTGACATACTCCTCTTCTTAGGTACTCAAACATGATAACAAAAAAACATAAGGTAGCATTCAAAAGCACAGGGCAAATTATGAACTTCAAATGGCCATTGATATCAAAAGTAATTATGTAACCTTTCTTTAACTATTTTAGAAGGTTAAAGAATAACTCTTTATGATTGTTCAGAATTGATTCATAATGATACAACCCATTCTTATATTAAAGAAATAGCTCATATCTTAGCTGACATATTTACTCTAAACTTCACCTCATTCACCATTATAGAACCCACAAATTTCTCATTTTCTGGCCCCCAGTACTACTCAGAAACAAGGTATAACAGACGTTTCTAAAATAATGAACATCACATCCATTGGTACCAATAAGATATCAGGAAACCTAATGATTAGACCCAAGTATGAGCTGATAGCACCTCTACTGAACATCTTTAAAGTGAGTCTTGTAATGGGCTCCACCCATGAAACCTGGAGAATAGTTATCATGAAGCTGCTAAGGAATGGAGGTCTGACTACTGACCCTGGTAATTATTGACTCATTAATCTTACCATCCTTGTTTGCAAAGCCATGGAATGTGTAAGCTATGACTTCTTGATTTTAGACATTCATAATCTTTTAGCTATGCATCCACAACAGTTTAGCTCTGCTAAAGGTTGGTCATGTCTCCTTGTAACCATCTATTAAGGAGTAAGACAAACAGTCAGTGGTGATTATATTGTGCACATGGCATACTCAGACTATGCCAGTGTATTAGATTGTGCAGGTTTTACTGAAAAGCTGGCGGACCTAAATGCCAATCCACATATTAAAACAGACAGTATATTGGATGTTGGACAGAACACATTTTTAGAGTTGCATGTGCCACTTCAATAAGTAAAACTATCACAAGTGGAGTTCTTCAGTGGTTGTTGCCCAGCACTCTTCTGTTTGGCACTTATTTTTCATATCTGCAAGTCAGTATTCCAGGTTCTGGTTAACAAAATTCTCTGATGACTATAAACTAGGAGTTTGCTGCTCGAGCATCTCACCAATGTGACTAATGTAAAAAGAATGGCCTAAAACTATATGCCAAAAATGTAGTAAATGACACTTTAATAAAATAAATAATTCCTCATCATACTACATTGACAAGGCACCTCTTCAGAATGACACTGTCAATCGAAATTGAAGCATTATTGTTAAAAACCTCTTGTCCTGTGAGCATCATGACTCCACTGTAGTTAAGAAATCTTTCTAGCCTAAATAATAATCAAGGGCATCTCGCCCACAGCCAAAGTAGTCTTACTTCCACTGTACTTATCTGTTATAAACCCCATTATTGAATATAATTCCCAGTTTGGTATGTATGTATTTATTTATTTATTTATTTACATTACTGGGCTAAAGCACTAATCACACATGACAAATTGCAGGTCAGTCTGGCTTGTAATGAACATTACAACAGAATATGATTACTGCATCACAAACATAAAATAAAATACAATTACATGATAACCAGTGGTACAGCGATGAGTTCTACTACACTATATATAAATATATTATGGCAACTATATATTTAAAAAAATGGGGTAAAGAAGCAAGTTAAAATGGGTAGCTTATTAATATAAAGAAAACAACAGGATGAGCAAAATCAGGGAAGTATATGGGAGTCCATTGTTAATGGGGAAAGTAAATATGGAATGAGTAGGTAGGAGGTTGAAGCATTATGTACATATTTATTATGTTTCTGTTTGTATTATGTGTTAGGGAGGGTTATATGGATGTCAGAGTAAACAGTTATGAATAGATGCAGAAGGAAATTTGACTAGTTATGTGGCATGACCTGCATTATTCCGATTAAATTTAACTATAATACCAGGTTTTAAATGTAACTTACTGAAACACATCACACACAGATGAAGAGACCTTAGGGGTTCATAACTAAGAAATCACAGGCCTCATGTTTCTTACTTACCAGGGTGACTGGCTTCATTGTCTTAGTATTCTGCCTACTACAGATGACTCCATGGATATTTGCATTTGGTATTTCAGCCCATGAAAGATCCTACCCTCCTATACCTACTATGTCTCCACAGAATTCATGAATTTCCAAATATGTAGACAAAGGAATTCAATCTGTATCAACAATTTAATTGGACACTTTGGTGCAAATAGGTTCCCACACATCAAGTATGCTTCTGCTGGATGTTAATCAATGGAGTACCACAGCTACAGTCAGGATTAACCTAGAATATTAGATGGATTGTTCACAGATTCAAGTAACTCTTTGCGTTGTGTGTCCTGGGCTAGGTGTTAATGGTCTGAGGACTGATTGCCTAATGCCTGCCTAAACTTGTGAACTCCTGAATAAAAATAGCCAAGCTATTCTTTGTTTCTGAAGGCTTTGATTTATTTTTACCAATACCTAAGCTTTTCATATACTTTAGTTCCTGCTGTTCTCCTGAAAGTGATTGGTACTTTCATCTGCACAAGTTTTACTGGAACAGAGCAACTTGGTCACTTCTAAACAGGTCATTCTTGGGGCATCAATCTATTCCAAGCAGAAATATTATGCCCAACTCTAACAAAGGGCTCAAGGATTCCTCAAATGCTTATTCTAATGAGGAATCCAGGAACTTTGTGCATAATTCCAAAAACTTGAATTTGTCTAACAGACTCATTGATCTTAGAACGTTTGCACTGGTGATAGAAGTGCAATGTAAAAACTTAAGTGACAGTGTGAGTGTGATCTTTTCAAGTGATTTGGCCATTGTAGAGTAGGTGGTGCTCTACCCATATGATGTTACGGCTACTGAAAGTAGAAAGGCTAGCATCCTGCAAGTAAGAAAGTAGAGCTGTACTACAGGCTGATAGTGCATTGAGTGAAGAATCTGAGAACTGTGAACATGTTTGTGTATATTCATTGTTTTCAGTGAGTTGTGCTCTTAAGATACAGGAAATGACTGAAGTATGTTTTAAAGATGGACTTCTGGCTCATTTCTGTTACTGCAGCCCACTGTGTGGCTTCCTTGTTGTTTTAATAAGACAAGGTATGCAAGACAGACAATTCATGCATTCTTATGTTTAACATATAGGTGGTACTGTGTAGACAGTCAGCTTAAAAAGAGTTTGGCAGCTACCTGTAGGATTTGTTGAGATTAAGCCTATGTCAGAAATAAGTAAAAAGATTCATTTATATAGATTCTTTCTGAAACATATTACCACATCCTGGCATTGCATATGTATTCTGGTCAGTTGTGCATTGGAGTACAGTTGGGTTATTGTACCTATACTCTGCTGGAATTTCACTATTGGTGTTGCATATCTCTCTCTAATATTTTCCCAAAACTTTTGGAATTCCACAGTTGGTTTTACGTTTATGTAGTAATCTCAAACAAACTTCCTAATCCTGTAAATAAAATCAAAATATCTTATAAAATAACAGCTAAGCCTCTGCATAGTATCTCAGATTATCTGAGAGTGACAGATTGTCTACACAGGCATTCTTTAAATTTTGTAGTTTGAATTTCTTTTAGCATTCCCAGATTCCTAAAATCCAAGTGATTCCAATTCTTAGCTAATGGTTCCAAATGTAAATGCTTGAGAATGGATATTGTACTTTTGCTCTGATGATCATTAGCATTTTTGACCTTAGGCTCTGCTCATAGGTCAAAATGTTTTAATAATGTGAACACAACTCTTTTCCTCTCTTTCTCTGTCTACTTTATTGTCCCTCTCCTGCAATGCCTGAAAAGGATCATCACACAAAGTATTACATTCTATATATGAACTTAGTTTAAATTCAGTGGTTTGCTGTTAATTATTACATTATTTATTTCCGACAGTCTCCCTTGCACTCCTATCTTACTGCTTCTGAGATATTTTCTTAACTTCAGAGTATCAATTTTTTTAATAATTAAACAAAAATCAAACTGGTCATGTTTACACATCTATTAAACAGAATGCAAGTTATTTTGAAAACACCTGACTTCCCTTTACATATCTTTGTAAAATGCCCATTTCTAGCTTTGATTTTTAAGGAATTTTTAAATGTAGGATAACATTTTATACTTATAGTCACACCTGTTACATGAGGCTTGATTTTTAATTATACAAGCTTTAAATACATTGCCACATGGCTATCTTTTTCTTATCCATTACTTTTATAACACATTGTCACATTAATACATTTGAATTTTTCATTCACATTTTAGTTAATTAATTTAAATAATAATATTAATAGTAACTGCAACTTCTTTCATGCTGCATGCATTGATAAGATGTCATGTGTTTCCCAAAACCTTCTTTTTGTTTCATTCTTTTTTTCTCCCATAGATTCTTCTGCTTGTTGTTAATGAATCACGCAACTCAGCAAGTTAAGTAATTTGCTATATTTTTCACACAGTAAACATAAACATGTATAGGCTCTATCGCACAATTAGGCCTTGTGAAAAATAAATAAATCAAAAATTATTTCTGAGCTCACAGTAATGTCTGAACTTCTCTCTAATTTCTGTTAGTTCACCTTTCTCCACTTCAAGACAAGTAAGACATAAATAAATATTAAGGCTTCTTTCCCAGCTACATGCAGGAATGTAGCACATTTTATGTTTTCACACTTCATGGTTAATCTACTTACAGTATGAAATATGTCAGATTTATGGATACATTGCATCCAGTCTTCTGCTAAGTCTCTTCTGCTAAACAATTCCAGAAGGGCACAGTGTTTTTTCCATCATGAATCTTCTGTGTTTCTGAATCAAAACTGTCTTGAAAGCAAATATTTTATATTGTTTCTTAATTTTTTAGCTATATTTCAGCTCTATAAGTATTTACTTATGTCCAATGTCACATGGAGTCTTGATGATAAATCAAAAAGAGAAACTGAAGAACTGGACTAGCTTCCAAATGGACTCTCTTCAGGTCAAACTATCTAGAAAGCAACTGTACTCCATAAGAAGTAATGTCATGAAACTGTAGGTAGCTCATTGGCATTTAAAGTCCTATATCACATATTCAAAATCACTAGTCTTTTATATATCATAGACTTGATAGTTGTATTCCATTCATTTTAAACTTGCTGAACCATGGGAATTTCATATTTGTTCCTTTCCCATGTTAACTACATGTTACCTCTCCACCTGTTATATACAAGCACATGGCTGTGTAGACTCACACACACACACACACACACACACACACACACACACACACACACACACACACACACACACACACACACACACACACACACACACACACACACACACACACACACACACACACAATTCTTCAGCTTGGGACATATATATATATATATATATATATATATATATATATATATATACATATATGTGTATACACACATATCTATCTATATACATACATTACATACATATATATATATATATATATATATTTATTTATTTATACACACACACACACACACACACACACACACACACACACACACGCACACAGACACACACACACTGCACATTGTTTGTTGACTTGGTGCTCTTAATATGTTTAAGACATTCTTATGTGTCTCTCAAAGTATTGCATTGCTTCTGATTGTTCTCCTGATATACTATGGGAAATTAATAACTTTCTAAACATACGTAAACAGAGCAGGGTGTAACTACATGAAGATATGGAATGTGATTTTTAGAAAAATGGATTAAGTATCACAGTGACTTCTGAATCACGCAATATTGCTTTAAGGCTATCTATTTGTATCAGGGCAAATCCTATTGCACTTAAAGAGTTAGTAAAGGTACTAATTCTACCACTTTACCAGCAAGCTGGTCTCAGGACATTTAGTATTAATTTTTATTTATCTGCTTGTTTAGTACACATTGTTATCTGGGTCGATCCAGTTGGCAGAATCCCTTTTTAGTCAAGACCTAGTGGGAAAACATTCCACCAAAAACAATTTCCAATAAGACAGGACTTCAAAAGTTAATAAAATAGCAATTCCCAAATGTTTAAGGGTCAAAATACTGTGTTTAACTGATGATTATCAAGCCAGTTTCATGTGAATCAAATAAATGCTGGGTAAGTGCTAACATCTGAGTATATTAATGATATTAGTACATTAATTTTTATTAAGTAGGATGCAGAATTCAGAAACATGAATGGGGTTTTGTCATACAAGCCTGTAAAAGACTGAAAGTCTATAAATTTACTTATCAGAAGTTTACAGGTTCACTTTTCTCCATTTTTTTTTTTTGCTACTGTCTTGGCTCGATAAATGGCAAATTAACTTGCACTGATATGTTTTTGATAATTTTCTTTTGTATAACCATTCTGTTTCACATGTTTTACTCATATGCTTATGTACTTGAATAGCAAATCTTAGACTTGTTTTATAATTATAAGGAACTTTTGTTTTGTAAAGCCAATAGCATCATGCGTATAGAGTTCTGTCTCCATTTTTTTCCATTTTATTATTACTTTGAACTTCAGCTTATGCAGGTAAAGTCAATGAATTTTAGGGGTGTAAGAGAAGATGTGTACTTGGTGAATTTCTCATCTGGAAACTATGCCCACATTATCACTTTTGTAAATCTTAAAAGTTTAAGACATTAATCTCGAATGACACATAATGTTTCCTCTTTTTTTTTCTTGTTGATTCATTATATACTATGTCAAAAGCTTTAGGTCTGTTTTTATTATTCTGTGCCATGATGAATGCACAACTACTAAATGGCTTCATACTCTACTTCTGTTAGTATGCATGGTATTTTATTTCTTAGTGTTTGACAAACTTTGAATGTGGAAACGGATTCTGTGGCTTTAGCAGAGATTTGTAAAATGTGTTTAAATAACCTCTACATACTATATTAACATACATGGTATATTATTTAAATTTTGTTGAAGTATAATACTGACTTGTTACTTATTTAAAAGTAGCAGGTCAGACTATATATTAATCAGTAGATTAATATATAGCCTGGGGTCATTGATGAATGGAGCACCAATACCATCTCTGAATAGACAGCAAGTGATACAGCGCATTACTGCTTTTTTTTTTCTTTTTTCCTGCTACAGCACACATAATGCATCTGTTACTGTTAAAGAAAACTGAGCTTTTCCTTGGTTATTTGTGACAACAAACTTGTGCAACAAATGACAAGAGACTTTTATTTTGAAAGTCTTATTAGCAAGTATTAACAACAGGGCATGAAACCTGTTTCAAGAGACACAAACTAGAAAAAAATATATGAGTCTAAAGATTGTGAGGTCATCATTCTAAAAAACTACAATCAGTAGTGAATAAATTGTGTATTTTAGGAAGTACTGTGGACTTCAGTGAAAAGGTTTTGTTTCCTCCCTAGTTTAGGATGTGATTGGCACTCCATCAAATGTTGGAAACACAAAAATAGGTGTATTTATTTATGTCTTTCAGATCCCCAGCTAACCCAGGTGAAGAAGTTTGAAGCTGCTTATTTCCTCTGCTGGATGTCAATATGTTAAAAGCTTTGCCTCCACTACCCAACTGCAAGTTCTGCACCAGTCTTGCCTAAGAGTCTTCGAGGTTTCATTCAATCAACAGATCCTTGTGGTTCCATTACTACCTGTAAATGACTGATGTATGGTTTGTTCTTTTGCTGTTTAACTTCATTATTTTTGATACCTATAATTGGATATCCTGCATGTCACTGGAATATACTTGTACTCCTTACTGCTCCCCATTTTGTAGAAACAGTCAGTCTCTACCACTTATATATGCTTTGCTGTTAGTTACTGGCAATGTTTTCTTACATAATCCATATTCCCCACTCTAGTTCCAACAGCTTTGTTTTTCATCTTTCCTAACCTTAAATCACTGTCTTTCTTTTTACTCGTGTTCTTTTTTTTTTAACTTAATTCATACCCAACCTTTGCTCTCTGCATTCAAACTTATACTCGGTCACTGATTCTCTCACTTTTATCTCACTACCTAACATATACTTTTAAAATTCAAAGCAGTAAAATAAAACTAAATAATCAGCTAATCCTTATTGATTGCTTCTTTCAGTAAAATGAGCATTTGTGACCAGGTTCTTATTGCTCCAGTCTCTCTTGCTACACTTGGGCTCACTCTGTTCCCATACCCTACCACCAATTTCCGACCACGCCCACTACTCCTAACATTAAACCTCCCAATGTTCTCTTACTCACCATATTAACCAATTAAACAATCTTTTAACTACACATCATTACCCAGCTCACTCACATACACACTGCATCGCTCTCATTACATATACCATAATCGCTTCTTTCACCTTCTAATGCTCACCTCCATCCATAGTACCACCATCTCCAGTACAACTAAATTGCCAAAATCTTACCGATAAAAACTGTCAGGCAATACCATGTCCTTACCATCACTTACATTCCTCTTCATTATTTCCCTTGTGGTACCCTTTTTTGTCCTTTTTCAACAAACATCCTATCATACATCAACTATTAAAATCCATATAATTTCTATAATATCAAATACAGCTATCCCAGACCACACAAAATGTTTCTCTAACATATCACCAACATATCACCAAGTCTATTTCATGCCTCTATGTTAACCTTTCCTAAAATCAAACTCTATAATATAATCCAAAATTTGCTAAGTCTCAGCTTTATTTAATAAAATCCCCTCTTATACTCAAACTATTTCCCATCTATATATATGATGCTCACCATAAACCAGGGCCTTTCACTACCCCAGGTCCTTCTCTACCTTAACCCTAAGCAAAAATCTAAAATTCATTACCCTAAATTTTCACAGCATCTGTAATAAAATCTCAGATTGCCATGCCTAGACCATGCTCCAGATTTCTTAGCTGCCATAGAAACATGGCTAAAACCTAACATAAAAGATATCAAATTGCTATCCCCCAGTATATAATATAATTAGACTAGACATATTGCACAAAAATGCTGGCAGAATTGTATTATATTATACTAATCACTTAACAGTGACCATTTACTCAAAATGCAGATCTTCTCATTACAACTCTGAAAATGAACAATTTGAAAAAAAATATGTATTGTTGTCATTTACATTACCCCAGGACAGAGCACCCCCATACTTGCAAATATCCTGAATTGGATCACAACAAACATCTCCTATGAAACTATCATTTTTGATAATGTTAACAAAAATTGGCTAACTCATACATCAATTTCTTCTACTACCTCTACAAACCTCTGCATTTCTTACAACTTATATTATTCCCTACAAGATATGACAAAAATTACAACCAAGAATCCAAACTGGATTTGATCCTAGTGTCTGACCCAAGTAAGTTCATACAGACAGATACCCTCCCCAATGCACTAAGTGTCCACCTACCCTCCTACACCATCAGAATATCTAAACACACTCCTAAAAATATCTATACAAGACAACCCATAACCTAACTCCATTTAATCTAGAGTCCTATATATATATATATATATATATATATATAAAATCTACAAATTAGACTATCCTAAAATCTCTTCCTCTTGATGAAACTCTAAATTACTTTAACACTACATTCTTAAGCATACTTAACAGCTTAGTTCCTACTCAGACTAAAAGTTATGGGTATCATGTGTGACCAAACAACAGTTTCTTAGAAATAAAGCATGAAATAAATGGCTAAAAAATAAAACCCCTGACAATTTACAATATTACAGACAACTTCTAAGTAAAGTCAAAAAACTTACTAAAAGTGATAAAAAAGCAATTCTATACCTTCCAGCAATATAACAACTCTCACAAACAATAACAAATTCTGGTAATCAATAAATTCACTTCTTAAAGCAGCACAAAACAGAACCCTAGTTATCACCCACATAAATCTGCTTTTCAAATTGCTACCCTCTTTAACTCTCACTTCATTGACAGTATACCTAACCTAGTGTTAAACAATACATATTCATTACCTTCACAAAACCAGTGCTTTGTTAACAACACATCTTTCCTGAGCATAGTTAGTAGTGATATCTTTCAATGTCCTGCTGCTACTACTCATAACTTTATACTTCATCTGGTCTCTACCAATCTTATAAAAAAATTTCTACTTAAACTCAAGCCTAGTACTAATTCAGCTGATAATCTTCCTGTTGAATATCTCAGACTTGCTGCTGAGGCCATCAACTACCCAGTCAGTATTCTTATAAACAGGTCAGTCACTGAATCATATGTCCCAAGCATCTGGAAAAAGTCCTTCATTATCCCACTACACAAAGGAGCTAACTCCCCAGATCTAACTATCATCCCATTACTATTTTATCATCTTTGTCTAAGATATTTGAAAAATGTTTCCATACACAGCTCATTAATTATCTTCTCCATAACAAACTGCATTCCCCTATCCAGCATGGTTTCAGATGAAATCAGAGCATTGCAATCACCCTCTTATCCTTCATGGACACTATGAATCATACTAGAAATTCTTTCCATCTTGTATCTGCACTGTTTTTAGATCTTTCTAAAACATTTGATATGGTTTCATACACTAAGCTGTTATATCTACTTTCCTGACTTGTCTCACATCCCCCTCCTTTGCATAGTTTGCAAGTTATCTGTCTGACAGACAACATGTCTCCCTTTTTCCCTTTATACCAAATATCACTGGAATACCCCAAGGCTTCATCCTTGAGCTTCTTTTGTTCAAGATCTTCATAAACAACCTACATTCATCTTCCTGCCAAGCCTCTTTAATTCAATATGCTGATTATTCAACTATTATCTTCTATAACCTAGTTGACCTACAACAAATTACCCTAGACGTTTTTTTGGTGAAATAACTCTTAACTGCTACTTAATCCTAGCAAACAGTAAACTTCTACTCTTTTTCCCATAAAAAGCAAAAACGCAATGATAAATCAGCTGTTATCTGCTATAACCTAGTTGACCTACAACAGATTACCCAAGAAGCTTTTTCATCCATTGAACTCTGGATAAAAAACTCTAAACTTCCACTTAATCCTAACAAAACTAAACTCCTACTCTTTTTTCCAAAAAAAGCCAAACAGGAAATAAAACACATTTTAAAATTCATGCCTAAATAACACTCTAATTGAAGCAGTACCACGCATTAAACTGCTAGGTGTAATCATCAATGAAAACCTAAAATTTGACTTCCTCATCCAAAATAATATAATAAAAACACACCAGAAATTATGTATGTTCTACAGACATTCATCTTTTCTTAGCCAGTCTACTAGAATCACTCTTGCTAATACCTACATATTACATTCCCTCTTGCATGGTGCCAATATCCTTACTAATCTCCAGATCTCTCTCTTATCAAAACTTGAAGCTTACTATAACAAAATAGTGAAATTTGCTACAAGCTCTACATACTCTACTCACCACTGCACCTCGCTTCAGTCACTGATTTGGCTATAGCTACTACAACGTCTTACCTTCCAACAACTCTTAACTGTCCACAAAATGATCTATAACCCCACTGCCTGCCATGATCTAACATCTGTTCTTCCTAGCTACCTGCACTAGATCTCTAAGATCCAAAGACAAACCACTCATTTCAGTACACAAGCCAAATAAAACTGCTGGAAAATGCCAGTATTTATATTTCATTAAGTAGACTAACCTCAAAGGACATTGTTTTCTAAGAAGAAATGGAGACCTTGAGGTCATTTTTTGTGGCAAGAGGTTCCAACCATTTATGGTTAGAAAACATAGAAAGAGAAATCATTTCACTTAGGAAAGGAATTGCAAGTCCTGTACTAAGTGGTAACACAATATTATACAGAGTGAAGGGCTGGAAGTTATTAGTTCATACAATGGCAACTTTTCATGTGCATTTCCTTCGCCATTAACAAATGAGATGTAGAGTTTGAAAAACATTATAACAGACAACTGGAAGATATTGATAGGCAATGTTGATTTGGTGAAAATCATTGGTATGTGACCAAAATTCACCTTTAAAAAAAACATGAATATTAAAAGTCTTTTGGAACAGGGAGCAACTAGT
This sequence comes from Protopterus annectens, assembly GCF_019279795.1. Lineage (NCBI taxonomy): Eukaryota > Metazoa > Chordata > Ceratodontiformes > Protopteridae > Protopterus > Protopterus annectens. The sequence goes on from NC_056735.1 coordinate 474,804,130, forward strand.
GATACTAGCACTAACACAGATTTTATTCAAACCAAGGGTAGCTTTTCCTGTAACAACTGTAGACAGTGTAGGTACATTAGCAATTCATCTTCAGTTTACTTTAGACACATTAATAGACATTTTTGGTCTAAAGGTTATTATAATTGTAACAGTGAAGTGGTAGTATATGTTGCTCAGTGTCTCTCTTGCCCCAGTTTCTATATTGGCAAGACAACTAGGTGTCTTAAAAGGAGAATTTATGAACACCTCCTAGCCATGAAGAAGAAAGAATTAACTAATGCTCTGGCTAGGCATATGCATGTATGTGGTGATTTCAAAATATTCTCCCTTTTTGTTATAGATAGCGTTAGTTGTAATTTATTCTCGGGTGACAACAAGTTATTGCTGGAGTGCAAAGAATTTCTGTGGCAGATTTATTTAGGTGTAGATCTTAAGCCAGGCTTAAATGACACTATCAATATCAAATGTTTTCTGCAATCAGAATAGTTTGATTTTTTTGTGTAAACATATGTTGCTTTTATTATATGCAAAATAAGTATTTATTAATTGTGCATGTATTGTTTTAAGTATGCTTTTTGAAATGAAATGAGTTTTAATCAATGATATCATGAGCATGTGACATGAATTTTATATTTAAGAGAAGTTTGGGGATGGGTTAAGGTTTTCTAAGTCTCCTTCCTCTTACTTCCTATTTCTTCCTACTAAGCAACTTATCCACAACCCTCTTTGCAACTCCATACCTCACCCCTTTCATCAAACTCTAACTACTCTCTTCTTCAGACTCTAGCTCCCTTCTTCATGCGCTGACTTCTCTCTCATCCTTCACACAGTTTTTCCCACTTTGCTTTTGTCTGATATTTACTTCTTTGTACACATATGCTTTCACATTGTCATTAATTGCATTTTATTCTCACTACGATATTCCTAAACTATAACTGTATTGCCTTATATTATCATATTGTTTTAATAGTGCCTACCTGTAACCTTAATAATTAACTAATATTTTCACTTTATACTTTTGTCTTTCACTTACTGGATTAATTATTATATTTGCTCATACAATATTTCTAATCACTTTTGGAGCTTTACTCACCAGCCTCTGCTGAAAATGGGTTCCCTGGACCCAATCAGACTTTCCCAGTAAACAAATGCCAAATAAATAAATAAATAGATTATGGTTTCTAGTTTATTGGTGTATTATTATCCAAATTATAGCACTTACATAAGATTTATACTTTTATTGCTCACAATGTTTTCATCCCTGGTTTGGCACCTGCATCTCTGATGCAAACAGGTAACCTGTAAATGGTTCCTCTCCCAGGCCCATGCTTACACTTATCAAGGGTATCAAAACTCGTCAGATATTTGGGATGCATGACTAGACTTAAAAAGGTCCTTGTGGTCATTAGCCTAGTAAACACCTATGAACACATTTCAGACATTTAATCACAAATACATTTCACACAAATCTTAGGAATTGATTTCTTTGAAAATGCAAGACTGATGGTAAGTTATTGAATACATGCACTCAACATAGATTCTTCGTAACAGAACAAAAGATGCAGAAAGGAAATGAAGCCTGTTCAGCTGATCTTTGGGAAAGGTGGCTAGAAATCTGGGATAAAGTTAATAAGTGGCAAGCGTATTTTAGATGTTTGTCTGAGTATTTACACAGTGAAATCCTGCTATTTCTTCTACCTATTTAATATTTTCCATGCATTACAATATACCACTATGCCAATTAAAAAAGGTTAAGTTAAATAATCTGTACGCTAGAGAAGATGTAGAGTGTTAATATTTACCAGTGCATAACATACTTTGAATAAGATGTACTGCTGCAATTTAGATTTTTTTTGCCAAAAGATCAACACAGTTATGCAGGTTTGAAGATATTTTGATTTTTGATTGTTTTTCCATGATTACTCACAGCCAGTGCATCTGTAGAGCTGTTGCTTATTTCAAACAGGTGACAAGCACTGCCATGTGTAAAAACACACCATTTGAAATGCTTACCACTAATTTGAATGATGAGGCAATTGAAAGTGATATGTTTTCTATGTGAGCCTGCAGTACTTACTGTCTCTGCAGCAGCCTACAGTTTTTGCTGCTCCTCCATAATTTAAACTCTGCAATGCTGTATCAACTAGGAATATGTAGCTCCATAGCCATAGATCAAAATGTCTACAGGACAGACATTTGCAGTTCATAAAAATGAATAACGCAGTCCAGAACAGCGACAGCAGAAAACATTAATGTGGCTTTTGAGCACAGATGCCTTTTGGTAATACAGGACGTTATAGGAAACAGAACCCTTAGAACACCTCACTTACTGCAGAGCAGGCATAGAACCACCTGCAAATCATATCTGCTATGAGTAGCTGACTAACAGATCAGATGGGGAAATCAAAAAGTAGCAGATTGAGAAAATGCATGACTAAAACCAAAAACAAGAAGAGAGAGGCAATCACAGCATTTCATATGCAGCTTAGACCGGTTACATAATGAATATTTGTTGTGTACTGATTAAAAAAAAATCCGGATTAGAGCCTGTACTACCAGTAAAACAACTATTCAATCACACTCATCTTCACTGTCACTTTTAAACACGTGGCCACTACAGACATGACAATCAAAAATTATAGTAAATGTGCTCCATACAGTATTGATTTTTTTATTTTCTCTGTTAACCAAAGTATGAAATATTACAGTAGAATTATTGTGGATACCACTAAGGCAGTATGAAATGGGAAGTGAAACATTTGTGCCATTATAAAAACAAACCTATATAGAAGCAGCAAGGCTGGCATCCATTTGAAAAAAAATGTCACACATTAGGTGAGAAAAAATATAACTTGGTTCTGTAAATAAAATCTTTTATATTCTAAGCTTCAACAGTTTGTACTTTAGTTTTATATATTTATTTGTGTGTGTGTTTGGTTAGTGCGGTTTACACAAATAAAAAACATTTTTTTAATGGAAGACTTACTTCTTGACCTGCCTTCTGTGGCCTTAAATAACTGCTTATGCAGACTTAGTGCTCATACTCACTTTCACCCTAGGAACTATACCAGTATGCCTACTCTTTTAAATCTCTTTTATGGAACAAAATACCCCACTGTGCAAGATATCCACATTGTTTCATAGCTGCACTCAAAGATGTATCCCAGAAACTGTATTTATGTTGAAATCCATTTCCTGTAGTCAGTTATATAAATGTTGCATATTTCTCAGTCTCTAAAAGTAATAATATAGTTTCATGTACACACTATTTAAGACCTATTGTACATGCATATTGAGGACAGATAGACTGTATGAAAATTATCTTGTCAAGGAGAAAAAAGTGGAAAGATAGTCAGACATAGAGGCTTTATAAAAATGGCATATTCACTGACTTGAATTTGGTTTATACTGTGAAATGCCAACTTCCTGAAAGTCGATATTTCAAAAAAATGAAAAAAAAAACCCCTAAAAAAAAAGCAGGGTGAAAAACTCCTTTTTTTCTCTTTTTTTCCAGGGGAGGGGGGCTTCCTGCACACTCTGATGTGTCTGTGTGAGGGGGGGGGCATCTCACCCCTGCCCCCTGAACTTTTACATATGCCAACTCCTTGGTCACACTTACAGGAAAAAGGGAGAACTCTCCTTATAAAGTCAATCTTTGCTGGTACACAATTAGAAATCACAGCAGCGATGATTTCCTAGGGATAAAAGCTTCATCCTTATGATGTTCATCCTTTGTTTTTCTGGAGGTACTGATGCTTGAGGGATTTCTCTTTGAGATTTTCTAGGGGAGCCCTTAGGAGAGTGTTTCAAATGAACCGATTTAAATATCACTTAACAGATTTTATTGAGTATTATTATTATTTCATAAATGGAAACAGTTTTAATGATTCTTGAAAGACAGAAAACATTACCTCATGTAAGTAAGAAATATACTGCTTTGATGATACAATTTCTAAATAAAATAATCATCTAGTTTAATGACCATACCAGTCCAAGAGAATTTCTTTTTCCAATATCTATTGGTCTATCTAACTGCATAGCTCTAGCTAACAAGAGACTTTTGTTTATGTATGTAACTATATATATATATATATATATATATATATATATATATATATATATATATGGTTTACTATCAAAATTTGGAACAGCAATTGTTTGTTTATGCACAATGCCGAACCGAAACTATGAAAATGTACTCACTGATCCCTTTATAAAGTCGGGAATCATTACCGTGATGGTCCCATTCACAACATTGAACTTTGAGAATTGAAAGTCAGTATTAGTGTCAAAGTTTTGCAAGTACCCCTGCACTCCCCATGTGGGGAGCTGCACCCCCCACACCCCCTGCAATGTAAATATACCAACTCCGAGATCGCACTACACTGAGGAAAATGGGAATGTCCCCACTTCCCACTGTACTAAGATCTACATTCACAATGGCGAACTCATAATAATGAATGCAGTTCTACATTTGTTATTATGGTTCGTAATATTGCAGTTCGGTATTGTGGACCTTGAGTGCTGCAATTTCAAACAAGTAGCAGTCGTAAAACTGCCATTCCACATTTTGATTGTAAGTCTACATATATATATATATATATATATATATATATATATATATATATATATATATATGGCTCTAGGACTATTGAACGAAAGATCAGTAGTCCGAATCCCCAATCACCGAACACACTTTAACAAAAGCGCTTTCACTGAAAAAGCACTTTTGTTAAAGTGCTTTAAAAAAAAAAAGAAAAAACAATAAATCTACTTTTATGCAGGAGGGCAAGCCCCCCTGCACCCCCATGATGGGGGCTGTGCCCCACACACCCCACTACTTTAATATTCTCACTCTGAGATCGCACTACAGTGATGAAAAGGGAATATTCCCTTATCCACACTGTAGTATGGTCTCCGCAACAGTCATTCCCTCACGACTCCCTCCAGCTACATGCATACTTCTGCGAAAGCGCCTTTTCGGAAAAAAAGCACTTTCACGGAAGTATGCCTGGCTATTTGTGCTTCGGTGAAAAGTTCCATCGGGGATCAGTACCGATTTTATATATATATATATATATATATATATATATATATATATATATATATATATATATATGGGTCTGCTTCATATAATCGAAATCCCACTTACCCAAATTTTAAAATAACCAAGATGACAACACCAAAGTTACATTTGAATAAACATTCACATTACAGATAGTGTAATCAAGGAAAGGAGGCAGTTGACCAACATCTGGGAGTTTGCCCTTTTCCCCACTATAGTGCAGTCTCAGAGTCGGTATATTTAGTTAGGGGTGTTGTGGGAGGACTGGGGGGCAAAGCCCCATTTTTGGATGAGTTTGACATGCTTTGGTATGGCATTTTGTTCCTGTTGGCCAACTGCCATCTTTCCCTGGTTACAATATCAGTAATGTGACTATTTGTTCAAATGCAACTTCGATGTTGTTGTCTCGGTTATTTAATATTTGGGTAAGTGGGATTTCGATTATATGAAGTAGACCCACCAGGGGCAGCAATATCCTAGACCTGGTCATTACCAACATGGACAACCAGTGTTCCACAACAGAGGTCAATTCCTCATTGGTCAGATCCAACCTCAAGCTAATCACCCTAGATATCCACATCCCACCCCCACCCCCCATTAGGGAAACCACCGTAAAAAAATTCTCCAAAGCTAACTTCACACTTCTTAAGACAGAAGTGGCAAGCTTCACAACACCCATGCAGATGGACAATAGAGGTACAACTGCTGAATCCTACACAAATGCACTTTATAAGCACTTACACGAGTGCATGGATCGTGCAATCCCTAACAGAACCAAGATGCTATCCTCCAAAAAAAGGAAGCCAATCTGGTGGTCCCCTGCCATAAACAAACTTACAATAGAAGAAAGAAACTGTTGCAAAAATGAGTAAAATCCCATGATTGGAGGAACTCCCTGGTCATCCTCAGTAAAAAGCTGAGCTTCCTCATAAAATCCTCCAAAGCTAGTTATGAAAATAAAATTGCCACCGATTCTAAAGACAACCACAAAGCATTCTATAACTATGTCAAGAATCTCAATGACAACACTCAGATCTGCTCTGTGTTACAGCACAATGGTACTACATATACAGAACCAGCTGAACCAACTGATATTGCCAACATCCTGGCAGATAGGTTCAGTACTAACTTTAGCCCCCTCTCACCCCCTAAAGGACCCAACTCTATACTGGAAGAATGCAGAGTTCCTGTAATCATGGCTGCACAGGTAAAAAACACACTATCCAAAGGCAAGAACACAGCATCTATGGGACCTGACCACATGCCAGGCTGTGTTCTACATGAACTATAGAATGAACTGGCACCCCACTTAAATACCATGTTCAGTCATAGCCTTACCTCAGGCTTTGTACCCACTGAATGGCGCACAGTGATGGTTATCCCACTCCACAAAGGGGGACCCACCATGGATGCCAGGAACTACTGCCCCATTATCCTGATGAGCCTAGTCTGCAAGACTATGGAACATATCATCACGTAACTTATAAACAATGACATTAGTAATCTCCAAACTCTGGACCCCACCCAGTTTGGGTTTGTAAAAGGCAGATCATGTCTCCAAAACCTGATAGACTTCTTTAAAGCGGTCAGGCTGGGTAAGGTGGTTCACACAGCTTATCTAGATCTCGCCAAGATTTTTGACACCATCCCCCACTCTGGAATTATAGATAAACTCACTAAACTAGGTATACATTCCTATGTCACAAGATGGGTTGCCAACTGGCTCACTGACAGAACCCACACTGTGAAAGTGGCAGACTCCAAATCCGACTTCAGACCAGTGACAAGTGGAGTACCACAGGGTTCAGTCCTGGGCCCTCTCCTGTTTGGTATCTACTTCTCAGGAATACAGGTTAACACAGAAGGTCTTTGGCTAATGAAGTTCGCAGATGACTGCAAACTAGGAGCCATAATCAAAACTCCTAATGATGTGGACATCCTACAAAAGGGCCTCACTGAGACAGATGCCTGGTGTCAAAGCTATAACCTCAAACTCAATGCCAAAAAGTGCATTGTCATCCTTTTTGTTAAAAACTCTGTACCCATGAGCTATCACATAGGCGGTAGTCTACTTAACACCGAAAGTGTGATGAGACCATGGGACACAGGTGGACAGTAGTCTCTCCTTTCATAATCACAACACCACAGAATTCAGGAAATCCTTCTACGTGGCACACCTCATCACAAAATGTTTCTCATCCAGTAAAAAAGAGGTCATTGTTCCCCTGTACTGATCATTCATTAGACCCATTATAGAGTACAATGCCGCTTTTGGTATGTACCTCACAAGACAGCTACAACAACCAGAAAGGCCACAGAAATACCTCACAAAGAGGATTACCAGCCTCAAACAGATGCCCTACGAAGCCCTTCTCAAAAAACTCCAGCTTTAATCCATCACATATCACCTACTCAGAGGCGATCTCTGCCTAACATACAGAGCTATGTCAAACCCAGAGCTGTTGGACATGCTCCACTTAAAGAAATCCCAATCCCTCTGAGCTACACTCTCTAGGGACCTAAACCTTGTCACCACAGTAAACAGAACATACTGGAGGGATAGATTCATGCCCCAGAGACTTCCCATACTCTGGAAAAAACTGCCTATCTGTATCAAACAAAGCTCCTCATTAGCACTCTTCAAGAAAAATCTTGATGATTGGATGGGCGATAGGAAATTCACCCCGGAGATCACATCTGTGGCTCTGCTCGACAGGGACACAGGAAAATAATTTTCTTGGGTGGCAAAAGCCAGGGTACCTTTTTGGCTAGGCTGATATAGGCCCTAGGGCCAATAGCCTAGTACCTACCTATGAATCTATGAACCTATATATAGATATAGATATATACATATGTAGTGCGAGAGAGAGAGAGAGATATCAATAGATATGCAGATTACATAGATAGGTAGATAGATAGACTGCCCATCAAATTTCTTTCTTGCTATCATTCAAACTAATTATGACTTCAGAAACTGTCTTCATTTATGCAATGATGAGGTTGTACTGGCAGCAGTTAAGTATATATGATAGGATGATTATTTCAATGTATCATTTCTGTATGATGTGACCTTGAAATGTTTGTTCATTGCTATTGTGATTTCTTATATAACTGCAAGCATATGGAATGGCAATGCATGTATCATTGTTTTTTTGGACCGTTCTGCATTTATTTAAGATTTCTTTCCCTACAATCCAACTGCATTTTAATTTCAGAGTATGGTGAAAATAATAGCTGTAAAAAGAATAACTGCACATATATGCACCCCCCCACCAACAAAGCTTTATTTCAAGTAAGCATACATAGTTGTCAATGAATGCAATTCACAGTACTTCATGATCAAATAAGTCATGCACATCTCCTATTGATAGGCCTAGTGATGGGTCAATAGATCTGGAAGATGGGCTACTATGAGAACTGTAAGTTGAGTTAGTGTGATGGTATGATCTAGAGCAGGAAGGTGATCCAGCTGTCAGTAACCTGACACTGCTGTGTGACCCTTGACCTATACATGAGGTGTAGATGACCATTGACATGGCCTGTGAGAAATGTGTTATGATTGCTCCCTGTGAGTGCTGACATCACTATCCTAAGAACCAGTATTATTATCATTTAATCTTTGCCCATATGTCTAGACAGTATCCTGCCCATTTCCCATCATAAAACCTAGTCCAGCTTGACTCTGGTATTTCCTAACCAGTATAAGAATGGAGGCTGCAGATGATGCTTGATGTGCTTTCATACTACTTATCAGTGACATCATGGCATTATTCTGTCTGCCAATTTAAAGTTGTGTTGGAAATGTTCACGCATATCCTCTAAGACTTTGAACATATCTAGCTGACTGTCTGTTGCAGTGGTTTGAGCCATAACTATGTCATGGCACAATTCCTGTTGTGAAGCCAATGTTTCACAAGTTTCCTGAGATAGTTCAAAATAATCTTTGTAACCTGCACCTCTTTGTAATGTTGGCACTGTGGGCAATGTGGTCTCAGACTGCCTGCCTTCATTCCCAAGCTGTTCTTGTGTGTATAGAGAAAGTGGTGTAGATGTAGGGGTTTGTTCCTGTTAGAAAAACATGAGTGGAATGTCAGCTTGTGTTTGACTTTAGGATGCAGTGTCACTTTCTGTAGAGTTACTAACATGTTGGGAGGTGAGAGAGCCTGCCACTAAGCTTGTAGGCTGCCTCCTATGTCTCTCAGATTACCTCATTAAAACAACTACATTGTCATCATCATCATCATAATCATCATTATCATCAGCAACACCCATTCTACTACTGACATCATCCTGATTTATTGGTACAGCTGAACTGTTTATTTCTGATGCTGAGTCTGTAAAAGAAATCATTAATAAAAAGGCAACAGCATACAATATAATATACTTGGGGCAGGGGGACTGGGACACTTACCATGAAGGCTGCCTTTATTTTCATTAGCTGCTAATGTACAAGGCTGACCTAATAATAATGAATTGTAATGTGTTTAATTAGACCACTGTTTGCCACCATTCAATTTTAACTATTTAAAAAGTGTACATTTTAAACCAACCTTCAGGAGCTGATGAATGCAAATGCTGCTGCAGACCTTGGTTTGATGGTACAGTATCCACACCACCTCTAATTATTCCATTCACACCACCTTCTTTATCATAGTCATCCCTATGGATGGACAGAAGGTATTCATCATCTGTTGTTAACTTAATAAGATTTGGAGACCCCCTCCTTAGTGGTCCTGGAAATTGCATTCTGCCTGGCCTTGCTTCTAGAATATAATTTGCCCTTTACTTGCACTGTGCCACTGATCTGTTCTGCCCCAATCTGCACTGATTTCAACAAATACTTGGCTGCATGCTTTGTTCCTCTCAGCTTGTCTGGGCCCACCTTTACCAAAAAGAAATTTCCCATATGTCCTACGTGGTGCCATGAGTACATGATTTTCTTCATGGCTAAACTTACCATCTCTATGCATGGATCCCTTATTTTCCAGCTGTACTACACAGGTAAAAAGTAAAAAAAATAAATAAATAAATAAAAGGGATGCAGTAAGACACTTCTTACAATACTGTATGGATAACATCAGCAGTTAAGCTATAAACTACTGCTATTCTTGCCATCACCAGAAGTAAACAAATAAGTAAAGAGAAATGTTATGTAAACTGTGCAACTTCAGTTTATTTAATATTGATGAACGTAATTACACCAAAATCAAACTGCAGTACTATGCCATCGTCATGTATTCCTCCCTCACTGACGGTATTAAAACATCACTTTTATTAAACATGTCTATTTCTGTCTTCTGCACAGTACAAATTCTCAACTGCAATAAGCAATGTTTACATATATGCACAATCAGAAACATCAGTAATAATCTACTGATCATTTGTGACAATTTCAGTAAACAGCATCACATGTCAAACAACTGCAAGTTCTTGACCATAATTGCCAGTCATGCAGTGGAATCATTAAATGCAATCTATACTTCAAATTTATTGTAAGTGATCTTTACTACATTACAACAGTGACTGTTATTTACCTCTTAGTAAGTATTAACTAATTTATGTTTTCTTTTTTTTTTTTTTGATGTCTGAGGTATCCTAACAAATTTGCCACCTATTTCAGTTATTGGGTGAGTCAATGTAGTGCAGCTTAATCTTGCTGTATAAGTTCAGGCCGATTTATACATTTAGTATACAAGCTAGACTAATTTGTTTGTATGTCAGTGAGTCATAGTATTGCGCAAACTTGTTATGAAGTACATTGGCATATTGCAGATTTTCACTGATTGTGAATGTGTGTCCCGCAGTACTTGAACATATCTGAGATAGACATGGACATGTGGACATTTACAAACTCTGCACACTCTGCAGTAATGCCAAGCTGTTCACAGAGGAGTGCTGGTTGGCCTAAAGTAGCCAATATAAGAATATACTTGTAAATTTCAAAATGGAGTGATCTGAATGCGAGTTTGAAAGCAATGTGAGGTTTAATCCCTAGTCATTTATGGTCTTTCCTTTAAGAAAAAACAGTGTGTGACAAAGCAGTTTTGGTTGCACCAAATCTGTCAATGTTATGAATACCTGATCTAATAAGCATATTTGCAAAACAGGGTTTGGACAAGGTGATGTCACACCCAACAGGGAGTGGCTTTTACTCTCCTTAATACAGCCCTCACCATACTTCCCTCATTCTGGGTCCATGTCTTTGAATGATGGCAGCACCTGCGAAGGCATGAGGTCGTGGTCCTGGCTGGTCTGAGAAATAGACCTTTGTAATGCTCTGCCTTTTGCATGACTCATTCTTGGAGAAGATCCAAGTGTGCATGTGTCACAGTTTATGGAAGAAAATATTTATCTAGCAGGAGTTGGGTGACCACCTGTCAGTCTCAACAGGTATAACCCACTGTGGTCAGCAGTGCCATCACAGATATGATGACTTGCAGAAGCGTAGTGCTTACCAGCTGGCCAAGTAGGTTGAACAGGTTACATCAAGAAGGCTAGAGTTCTACATACCAAATGGGGTAAAAAAAATTTGCAGAAGTGCATGTACTTCCACAGTCAGATATCATTACCTGAAAATACGTACTTGATTTGATATTCTGAAATGCATAAAAAGGGAGCAGCATTTCTGTAATCAGACATCCATCTTGTGAAGAATGAGGAAAAACTAGTACTATGTGTTAACAGGTTACATTGATAAATAGAAATGTCAGCAAAGAGTATGAAAATAATCTGTGTAGGTAACTTTGTAAATCTATTAGTAATGTTCAACAAATATCAGTAATGTTGATTGCATATAATATGTAATAAGTTATGAAATAAAACTTGCAGTTGTAAATGTAGAGAATTGTGTAGCACTGTAGGGAAAAAGTAAGAGATAAATATTACATGAAGACAGTCTTTTTTTGTTATTTGAGAGATACCTAAATATATGTAAAAAGAATTGTTTAACTTAGTTGTTTATTCATAAGTGTTTCTTGCTGCATGTACAACATGGTAAGACTGACTGTTGGAGGGAGGGGAGTGGGGGTTACATTGCTGAAATAATGAGAAGCATATAACCTTTCATTGAACAACCTGTCTTAGTCCATTACTGGACATTAGAGACATAGTTCTGCAGAAAAAAAAATGCACACTTCCTTTAATTGACCCATTTCAAACTTTGTAGTTCAGCTGTTCCACAAAGTGTGAAACGCATTTCTAAAATAAAAAACAAGATGCATTACATACTTCTTTACTATCTTACACAATTCAATAGAATATTTAAGTACTGTATTGTAATAATACACTCGTATACATACAGCAGTTAAAATGAGAAAGAACATGAGAAATAAGAAATGCTTACAGAGAAATATAAGACATGTATATGTGGAATGCAATCTAATACAGATTGTGCTCTCTCATTTACTTACGGCTGAGGAAGAGATAAAATATAATAGCCAAAAGCAGAAGAGACAACTACAAAATCCAGTTGAGTGTTCTGGTAAGTATAACAGGTGTCCATAAGCTATTTATTACTTAACTACTCAAAGTATAAATTATTATACAGAATTCAGGGTATTAAAACAGTAATAAAACAATGCTTTTGAAAGTGATGCCATTAATACTGCTGCAGCCAATACTATACCTTTGTAGCTGAAAGAAATGAAAATGAATATAGAAACAGATCAAGGGAAATGTGTGGTACTTTGATTTGTACCCATAATTAATTGCAATAATTAATTAATTATTTTCTTTTCATTGTATGAATACTGTAAAATCTGTTTGTAAAGTACATGACTGAAAGATACAACCCTTCAGACAGACAAAGGCCCTTGTCATTTCAATCACAAGTATGCATAAACACTACTCATACATTCTACCCAGTTACATAAGCATTTTCCCAATCACTACCCCAATTGTAAACATACGCACTTCCCATACTCAAGTTTACTTCAACAAAGATATTTTTCCACAATGTTTTATTATGTTGCTACCTTGCATTAAAACAGTATTGTGTGGATTTATGATGGTTTTTTTTCTGTTTTGTCTCTCTCCGCCTTCTTTTTTTCTCCTTTTTGCTCATGTGTTTCTTTTTCTTTCTCCTTTGTTTTGTTTTTGTTTTGCTTCTCTCCCATTTTTTTCCTTTTATACAAGTTCAAACCCCCTCAGGAGCAGACCAGGTATGTACCTCCCAGGCTAGGGAGAGATCACCCTCTACCCATCCGGGGACATCCTCACAGGGTTGAAGCGGAGACACTGGTCCCACAGGCACTCTGGGACATGCCAGTCTGGCAAGCCTCACAGAATGGGGGCTTTGGAGTTTGGTTGTGGACATAACTGGTAGAGGTACTGGGTAGGAGAATTCAGCCAACTGAAGCTTTTCTTCAGCATGCAGAACACATGTTCACCCAGTTCGTAATACAAAAACTGTAGAACCAGAGCAACCACAGTGAAGGAAAACAGTTTTATTAACAAATATCCACACTGAGTGCTTTATTTCCCTAAAGTTACAAGGGACTTCCTCAGAATGAAATTCAAAACCCCAACCCAGCTTTTTATAATACTCAGTTGTCACTGCTTGAATAATTAATATTAATTAAAAGAATTCACTTCAAAAAGAATCATCAAAAAAGATTTTACATTAAAAGAATACACTTTAAAATCACTTTAAAATCAGATTTGACCTACACACCAGTTAATGCCACATTAAATTTCATAAATAAAAAATGTAACTTCATAGAAAATGTTGTTTCTTAAAAATGCATTTATAAGTTCAACCTAAAACGTTCTTTAACTTTAAAATACTGGTTATATTAATGGCTTTGTTAATTCCTGGATACTTGGTGGCATCAAGTCTCAACTGCCATCTTAGTTCACTGACATCTAAATGATACCCTGTGTATCTTTTTGTAGGTGTTGAATTGCCAAAAATTTAAAAGTATGGTTCCTACATTCATTCAAATGTCTGGCTAATGCGTTAGTCTGCCTACCATGCCTGATATCTAGTAGGTGCTCGTCTATATGATTTTTGAAATACCTACTAGTTTTGCCTATATAAAATATAGGACAATCCTGGCATTTCACAATATATACAATGTTCTGAGTGTTACAATTATAACGTCCATTAATTGTTATTGTTTATCCATTCAGAACAAACTTGTCACCTGTTTCAAGAATGTGTGAACAAAAATTACACCTCTTGCATTTAAAATTCCCTTTACATCTGTTGCTAACATTCACAGTGTTATGTTTACCCATTTCCAGAATGTTTTTAAAGGAACTATCTTTTTTATATATTATTTTCGGTCTCTTCCCTACTTTTTTTCCCACATTTTGATCAAATTGTAGAATATCCCACTTGTTAAAAATTGTATCAACAACTTTCCATGCATCTTGATTAAAAGTTGTTATGAAGCTTATATTCAAATTTTTCATCTTGTTATGTAACTCCAAAATATTACCCCCATCACTGGCACTGTTAACATTGTTCAAGATTGGCTTGTATGTGCCATTATTACGCTTATGTATAATCTCCTCACTAATGTCATTCAATAAATCCTGGGGATACCCTCTGGCCTTCAACACTTTCAAAATAAATTAAATTTCGTCCAAGAAGGTAGTATCCAAAGCCATTAGTATAACCAGTATTTTAAAGTTAAAATACATTTTAGGTTGAACTTATACATGCATTTTTAAGAAGCAACATTTTCTATGAAGTTACATTTTTTTATTTTGTTTTGTATACCTTTTTTTCAGTCTGTCCTATCACACCTTTTCTATTCTTTAATAAAACCATCAGGGTTTTCACAAAAGGATACCCCTATATGAAAAAGTTATAACCCCTTTACTTAAAAAAAAACAAACTCTTAGCTGCTGCATAATGTGCAGCTTTTGTATAATGCTTTCAATGCGACTGTGCTAAGAGATTCTTGCCAGCGATATGCCATTACACTGACAATTAACGATTTCCTGAAATACTTTGTACTTATGAAAAGATGAACTTTCTACAACTTATACATTTTTGAAAAGTGGGCTGGATTATAGAAATTGCTTCACTTTTCTGTATTCAATATAAATGCATTTGATGACATATTTACACATTTATGCAGGACCACTGTCTGCACATGACTGCTTGTTAAGCCCGAGATTACAAATACTGCTCTAAGAACAAAATGGTTCATGTGCCCTTAAAGGTGCCCCAACATGATACATATTCACTCTTGGTGTGTGCAAGTCATAAAATATATAACTGTACTGGTAGCAACAAAGTCTGCATTTATTGTGTATATCAATGGCTACAGTTCTCAATGCCATCTAAAAGCCTGCTTTATTTCTCAGATTATAATGTACAAACATGTTAGCACTGAATACAATGCAGGTAGGTTTACTTTTCATACCTGGATGGATGGATGAATTCCTGCACTCTGTCTGTGCCTAGCAATCCAGCAGCAGACAGTAGGTCCTGACACAGCATCAGAAAGAATACATCTTGACTCACAGAAACACTTTGTCTTGAGCAGGACACATGGCCATGGTAGCCAGCAGCATTTACAATCTAGACAGAAATTATAGGGAAATTTAAAAATTGTCTCTGCCATTATCTTGGTTTTGTCCAGAATTCTTGAGCAAAGAAGTTGAGATGTTTGAGACAAACATTTAATCCTTTTAACACTTAAAGTGGACCCACAGATCTTTTTTTCAGCCTGCACATATAACTGGCTTGTGCTATAGTGGTCTCTTTCTTTTTAATAGCTCCTTCATCCCCTTCTTCCCACTGGAAATTTTTTTTTCACAACCAATCCATTTCCACTTCAAAGAAAGCAAGCAAGCTTTACTGAACAAGAAAGTAGCAGAGTGAACTTAAAGAAAGGGTGAATATATGGACAAAGGTATCACTTCCTGGCACTTTAAAGATACTGCTGTCTCTCAGACTGCATCTACAATGGGTCTGTTTTGACCATTTCTGGAATTTTCTCTTCTATTGGCTCTGTATCAGGCCAGCAGTGGAGCACATGCATTTTACAGGGATAAAAGGAGAGCTGCCCACCAAATGTGCAGTTGTTAAGGCATGGATAGGAAAAGTCAACATCAAAGGATTAAAACTTGACACTGCTATAAAGAAATAACAAAAACTGCTTTACAAACAAATATATTTATTTAACAAGGAAATCAACATACATTTAGCAGTTCCTAAACTCCTCTCTCCTTTTTTTCCAAGATGAAAATATAGATGATTATCTGGCTTTATAGCACAGAGTAATAGAACCATGAACATGCCCAAGATAACAAAAGGCCGATTAAATTTTGGAGGATGATCATGAGGGAGGAAGTGAAGGAAGGAGTTGCATTTTGCCCATTCCTAGGAGGAAGAAACAGATTTATGTCTGTGATCTTGGCCTCCCCAGTGATGGGGGTGTGCTGTAACTAAAAGGCAGTTTGCTATTCATTTTGGCATTGCTGGTACTAAATTACATTATGTGTGCTGATGCATGTGATGTCAGCAGTTCCATCTGGTAAGGGTATCACGCAATATTTTTCACATATATGATTGCACATATGATCCTGCATGAAAATCTGCTACATGTTTCCATGCCCCCTTCCCCACCTGCGTAAGGCTAGGGCAACAATACCTAGTGGACAAATGCAGATAATGGTTAGCTGGAAAGTGTACAATGGAGGGTGAAAAAGAAATTAAATAAAAAAAAAATGATGATAACAAATGGTATAAAAAAAAAAAAAAGCTAAATTCTCCTCTATCATATTCATGAAATTATTTAAGAGTGCGCTTTTCTCATCTTCTGTAAATGGCTAAAGAGAACTTTTTATTTTTTGCATGCTTTTTCGGTGCACATAAAGTATTTTGCCATTGAATGTCTTGATACAAAAAACACTCCCTGGGTTCAATTAACAATTGTATAGGCACCATGTTGAGCCTACACAATGCAATATTGTTAGCACGATGAACAGCAGCTCTAATCAACAATGCATGCTGCTCATTGCACCAACACATTTGTAAGCACTTTTCTGTGACCAGCAATAGTGTTTGAAGCTGTGGAAAGGTACTATGTAAACAAAACGGCTTGAATGTAGGAAAAGGACAGGTAGGAGCATGCGTTATAGCCCAGAAATATTGAGAGCAAGTTTAATGAAAGAACACTGAAGGAAGAGAAGTGAAATTGGTGAATTTTGCACAAATAATGTTTTATACAGCATAATTAATTAATATGGAAGGGGAAATGGGTGGAGTGTATTTATATACCATAGGCAAATGGTCTGAGGTATCAAAGAAGCCTTTCTGAGATAAATCCTGCTTGTTAGCTATAGGTCTCGACCATGAACCAGGTAAACCACACTGCCTATATGGACCTATTTGAGTCACTCACAACACAGCCAAACACCATAGTCATGGGTAACTTTAACTATCCCTCCATCGACTGGGCAACACATATGAGCACTATCATGCTTGCCCTAAGGTTTCTGGACATTGTTAACACAAATGCTCTGGAACAGATATTCAGCACCCCCACAAGGGACTCAAGTATCTTTGACCTAGTGATAACCAACATGAGAGATTGCTGCACCATCTTATGTGTGGGGCCTTATCTGGTAAGGTGAGATCACAAATCTATTTCATTCAAACTAACGATCATAGCTAAGCCCCCCACCACCAGAGCAAAAAGGTTAACAAATTTCTCCAAAGCAAACTATAGCCTCCAATGCGATGGCATAAATAGTTTCAAACCCCCACTCACCACTGACACCAGTGCCTCCCATACTGAGAAGTACACTAATACCTTGTATAAACACCTATACAAGTGTACATACTCAGTTGTACATGAATGATGGATTAAATCAGGATACTCAAGAAAAAATAAACTACCCTGGTCGACATCCAGCACAAATAGGTTATACAAAAACAGAAAGAAATTGCTGACTAAGGACAAGAAGAAAAGGTCTCACAGAGGAAAGACACCCTCCACAGCTTGAATAAACAAATTAGACATCTTGTTAGGTCCTCCAAAGCTAACTAAAAAACCAAATTAGCATCCTTGGCTAAATATAATCACAGGGCATTCTATAACAACATCCAAAATCATAAAGCGAAGGCTCATATTTGCTCTGAACTAGCAGTGGGCAGTACCCCTCATACAGAACCTGCAAAAATTGCCATCTTACTAGTAGACAGGTTCAGATCACTGTCCCCAACAAACATACCCCAAAATATACCTGTCACCATTCCTCTACTTAGAATCTCCAGTGAGCAGGTCATAACCACCCTCCCCAAGGCCAAACTCACAGCCTCTATGGGACTGGACAGCATCCCAGGCTGCTTACTAAATGGTCTAAAACAGGACCTGGTGGTGGAAAACTGCAACTGTGATCCCTCTGCATAAAGGGGGCCCATCATATGACTCTAGGAATTATAGACCCATAAGCCTAACTAGCCTTATCTTTAAGGCCATGGAAAGAATCCTCATGGACCTAATTATCAAGGATATAGGAGATCTTCAAACTCTTGATCTGACCCAGTTTGGTTTCATTAAAGGCAGATCATGCTTATTAAACCTGGTGGACTTCTTTGAAAATGTCACCAAAGCCTTGGATAAAGGCAAACCAGTACATACTTCCTATCTTGACTTAGTCGAGGTCTTTGACACTATCCCCCACTCAGGCATCATCGATAAACTCACCCAGCTGGGAATGGTTAAGGAGAGGTGAATTCAAACCAAGAGATGAAAGGTTAATATTAGTGGCCCAAGATAGTGGGCTACATACACACTGGTTTACAAAGTCTATTGAACATGTGGGAGAAACAGACAAATGTAGGTTTTGTAAAACTGAATTGGAAACAGTTGCACACCTTGTTGCTGGTTGTGACATACTAATGGCAGAAGGTCTGTATCTTGAAAGGCATAATAATGTGCTAAGATTGTTGCACTGGGGATTGTGCAAACATTATGGTATTGAAGTGGCTGAAAAACACTGGAAACATTAGCCACAAAGCATTACAGAAAATGATGAAGTTGATATCACATGGGATCACCCATTACCAACAGTTCAAAAGACAGATGCTAGAAAACCAGATATAGTGGTCAATGAAAAGAAGACAAAAGTAGCATTGATCATTGAAATTGCCACACCTATTGACTACAGTAAACTATCAGGATCTGCAGTCAGAAATGAGAGCGATGTGGAAGAAAAATACCCAGACAGTTCCAATAGTAGTAGAAGCAACGGGTCTTATAAAAAATCTACAATCATATTTAGATATGTTATCAATCCATGTAACCCCATAAGAATTGCAGAAGGAGTCATGCAGTCAAAGTAGGGGATTTCACCTCTATAAGCAGACCTGTTATCAGTGGTGTTCTATAAGGATCTGTGCTAGGCCCAGTTTTGTTTGGAATCTATTTCTCAGAAGTTCAGGTGAAAAATAGATGGCCTGTGGCTAACCAAGTTTCTTGATGACAGGAAACAGGGTGAAATTATTGAAACCCAAAATAATGCCACTTACTACAAAAGGGCTTATACAGATCAATGGCTGGTGCCAAAGCCATGGAATCAAACTTAACACAAAAAAAATGTATTATCATCCCCTTTGGTAAAGGTGAAGTCAAAGCAAATTACAACATTAACAATACCCCCTAAGTTCAAACCCAGTGGTGAGAGACTTGGGAATGCAGATTGATAGCAGCCTTAACTTCAATCATCATGTGTCCACAGTGATGAGGAATGCTTCCTATGGCGCCCATCTCATAAGTAAGAGAATAGCATCTAAAATGAAGGAGGTTATAACTCCTCTGTACTCATCCCTCATCAGACCAATAATAGAGTACAATCTTTCCTTCTGTATGTACCTCACCAGACACCTGCAGCAGCTGGAGAGACCTCAGAGGTTTCCCACTAAGAAAAATTCAAGGTCTTCATCACATGACCTACATGGACAGATTGAAGGCACTGTCACTATACTCTGTATTATATAGACTTTTTAGAGGAGGTGTGTGCCTGGCATACAGAACAGTCTCAGATCCTGCCTTAATGGAAATGCTGCACATCCACAAATCTAATGGGACAAGACTAACTTGCTCTAGAGACCTTAACGTAACCTGCAACATAAACAGGGCTTTCTGGAGAGACAAATATTTCTCCCAGAGGCTTCCACTCCTCTGGAACAAACTCTCAATTCAAGTTAAACAAAGCTCTTCAATAACCCTATTTAAGTGTAGCTTGGACAATTGGATGGGAAACTGTAAATTCACCCTGAGGATTTCATCTATGCCCCTCTTGGATAGGTGAAGTCAATGCTGTTCATAAATCTGCACACTAATATACACTATTTATTTTGCTCTGTGAGGGAAACAATGGTAAATCAGGGCTAGGATTGTAAAGGCCCTAGGGCCAATAGCCTAGTAACCTCCTATTATCCTATGAGCCTATGATAATGTCAATGGCAAAGCCAGTTTATGCACATAAATAAAACTGTACATGCTAACAAAGGATATGATAAGAACGTAATGCTGCAGCATAACAAAGGGGAATGAAAATGTGATACACATGTTAATAAAGTTAGCAAGGACAGATCATACATTATGGAATGAATGCACAGACTGCAGTTATTGCATATGAGATGTATGTACAGGGAATTTATGTATGCAAACCAGCACCCCCACTGGATTCTCCACATCAGCATATATGTACAAGAACTACTGGATCTTACAGCTGTAATATAATGTACATCAGAAATGGACTTATTTTTGCAAAGAAATATCAGTGGCACCCATAGGTATGGATTTTATCACCTACGGACATGTAATTGACAAGCAAGTGCTGCCATGTAAATGGCAAATGGTAATCTAATAAAAGACAATGCACATAAATGACAAATGATAACACAGATTGGATGACGTCATGATTTCAAGTTTTCCATTGCTAATTTGTAAACATCTCTGACATTGTTATACTGGGCATACTGACATGGATATACAAGGAACAGTAACATAATAACAATTCAAAAGCAGCAACACACAAAAAAATGTTGTAACAGAGGAAGAACCACAGTTTCTGATGGTTTGGCAGCATGCCATAAAGTAAGAAATGCTTATGGAATCACTCATCTGCCATTAAGCTGTAAGTGTGATGAAAACAACTGCAGTTATAAAAACGTCTGAATGAAGACACACAATACAGAGCATAATTATCTTGAGAATAGGTAATGCCGCTGAAGAATGAATGGCACAATAAACATTTGCATCACGTGATTTTTTAATACATGTCAGGACAGATATCAGAGAGATGCATAACAATCACAGATGCTACATAAATATGCATATCAGTAATGGCATGAAGAACACCCTTGAAGAACTCCAGATTCAAATATACTAGGTACTCTTCAGATCTCTGTATTGATTGCATGTGCCTCATCAGATAGTAATGCAGGCTATCACAAATAACTAAATTGAATGTGTGCAATAAGAAAGAAGTTATGAATATAATATGAGAAAACAGATTTAGTCAGAATGCTGGAAAGGGGCTACACGTTACTGTCCACATAATGGTGAGAAGTACAATATCAATGTTTCTATGGCAAGGAAGCTGTTTACATCATGCAGTACATACACTGTCCTAGAGCTGAACCACATCTATCTCTGTACGTATCTATGTAGGTATGCTGTACAAATGAGTGCTCATTGCACATGCCACAGGAGCAGTCACCGCATGGCATGCCAAAATAACAAATTTCACTGCCATGCAATCACAACCTTTGATGATGTACCATTCTCCTACATAAACAAATGTTAAGAATAACTATATACAATGGTGTTTATGTAACATCAGTGCATTCATATAATGTTGTCCTTTTAGGAAATGAATAGCAAGCTATGTGACTCTACTGACTAATGACGTGGATGAACCACAGGTGCCACAGTGGAAGTCTTAACACAACTGTGACATGCCACCTATATTAACTTATTACATCAGATGTATGTGCTGTAAATAATCTCTGAGATAAAAGGGATGGTTGAGGCCTCTCCTACTGTAAATGGACACATTATAACTGTGGTGGGCACCATTCATACATTGCAGTATAAAGTCCAACAATGCTAACAGTCAATGAATGTGAATATTGAATTCATTACAATTTAACAACAGAAAATACACTATATTGTACAGGACAAATGTGCCATGGTAGGTGCAACTGCAATTGTGAGATATGTCAGTATGCCAAGGCATTACATCATGTTACTGATGTAAGGGATATGTGTGCATGTAATTGCAACAACTTACAGAATGTTATCTCACTCTCATGTGCCAGAGGATAATGCTTCCTACATATGTTGTGCAAGGAAAATGTAATTACTTTCATCATTACTCTGAATAAAAGCATTGCTATGTGAGAAATTATCTGAGCTTTTTGTAAGAGAAATCAACGTCTATATATGTGTACATAGCAGATGTTTTTGAGAACAGTGTTAGTGATATGCACAGTCACAATAAGTCTGAGCAGTATGGCTGGATTTGAACTAACTACCCAAGATCACAAGCTAAACATTAGTGCCTGAGTTGCAAGTGCTGCATGATATGTTGAGTTACAAATGGAAGAGAGCACATTTCAGTGGATAACATCACCACTGTTTACTAGCTGGATGTTTATGCTAAAAAGTGGTTGAAATGCATAATAACACTTGTGTACACCTACACATCATATATGTTTTTGAAAGTTTACTATCAAAATCAGGAATCATAGTTCTGCAAGTAGTTACTTACTGAAAAACAAATATTGAAAAAGAAAAAGTTATTTAATCAAAAAGATGACAGCAGTAATGTCCATAATTCACACTTCAGTATAATCGACATTACCCAGATTACCTTGACTACTGCTGATTTCCTACTAATGTTTTGCAGGAGGGCAGGTTCTCCTGCACCCCCCCATATGTGGGGATACATCCCCCACACCCCCTGCATATTATATATACAAACTTCGAGATCGCTCTACAGTGAGGAAAAGGGTAAATTTCAAGATCCCCACTGCAGTGCTATTTCCAGCCAGAACATTGACCTCATATGAGTGAATGCGCACTTGCATTCACTACACTGAATTCGAACATTAACAGATTGGCATTATGGAAACTTGTAACCATACTTTTGACCATCCAACACAATGTACAAAGAAAAGTATCAAAGTCAGGCAACACAGGAGAATTCAGAATTTAAGCGTGATACATGTTAATAAAGTTAGCAAGGACAGATGATACATTATGGAATGAATGCATAGACTACAGTTATTGCATATGAGATGTAAGGTACAGGTGAATTTATGTATGCAAGCCAGCACCTCACTGGATTCTCCACATCAGCATATAACGCATAAAGAACTACTGGATCCACAGCTGTAATATAACGTACATCAGAAATGGACTTGTTTTTGCAAAGAAATCACAGAGGCACCCATAGGTATGGATTTCCATCATCACCCACTGGACATGTAATTGACAGCAAGGTGCGCTGCCATGTAAATGGCAAATGCATAATCTAATAAAAGAGCCAATGCAACATAAATGACAAATGATAACACAGGATTGGATGACGCTATGATTTCAAGTTTTCCATTGCTAATTTGTAAACATCTCTTGACATTGTTATACTGGGCATAACTGACATGGATATACAAGGAACAGTAACATAATAACAATTCAAAAGCAGCAACACAATACACAAAATGTTGTAACAGAGGAAGAACCACAGTTTCTGATGGTTTGGCAGCATGCCATAAAGTAAGAAAATGCTTATGGGAATCACCTATCTGCCATTAAGCTGTAAGTGTGCATGAAAACAATTGCAGTTATAAAAACGCCTGAATGAAGACACACAATACAGAAAGTATAATTATCTTGAGAATAGGTAATGCCTCTGAAGAATGAATGGCACAATAAACATTTGCATCACGTGATTTTTAATACATGTCAGGACAGATATCAGAGAGATGCATAACAATCACAGATGCTACATAAATATGCATATCAGTAATGGCATGAAGAACACCCTTGAAGAACTCCAGATTCAAATATACTAGGTACTCTTCAGATCTCTGTATTGATTGCATGTGCCTCATCAGATAGTAATGCAGGCTATCACAAATAACTAAATTGAATGTGTGCAATAAGAAAGAAGTTATGATTATAATATGAGAAAACAGATTTAGTCAGAATGCTGGAAAGGGGCTACACGTTACTTTCCACATAATGGTGAGAAGTACAATATCAATGTTTCTATGGCAAGGAAGCTGTTTACATCATGCAGTACATACACTGTCCTAGAGCTGGAACCACATCTATCTCTGTGCATTATCTATGTAGGTATGCTGTACAAATGAGTACTCATTGCACATGCCACAGGAGCAGTCACCGCATGGCATGCCAAAATAACAAATTTCACTGCCATGCAATCACAACCTTTGATGATGTACCATTCTCCTACATAAACAAATGTTAAGAATAACTATATACAATGGTGTTTATGTAACATCAGTGCATTCATATAATGTTGTCCTTTTAGGAAATGAATAGCAAGCTATGTGACTCTACTGACTAATGACGTGGATGAACCACAGGTGCCACAGTGGAAGTCTTAACACAACTGTGACATGCCACCTATATTAACTTATTACATCAGATGTATGTGCTGTAAATAATCTCTGAGATAAAAGGGATGGTTGAGGCCTCTCCCACTGTAAATGGACACATTATAACTGTGGTGGGCACCATTCATACATTACAGTATAAAGTCCAACAATGCTAACAGTCAATGAATGTGGATATTGAATTAATTACAATTTAACAACAGAAAATACACTATATTGTACAGGACAAATGTGCCATGGTAGGTGCAACTGCAATTGTGAGATATGTCAGTATGCCAAGGCATTACATCATGTTACTGATGTAAGGGATATGTGTGTGCATGTAATTGCAACAACTTACAGAATGTTATCTCACTCTCATGTGCCAGAGGATAATGCTTCCTACATATGTTGTGCAAGGAAAATGTAATTACATTCATCATTACTCTGACTAAAAGCATTGCTATGTGAGAAATTATCGGAGCTTTTTGTAAGAGAAATCAACGTCTATATATGTGTACATAGCAGATGTTTTTGAGAACAGTGTTAGTGATATGCACAGTCACAATAAGTCTGAGCAGTATGGCTGGATTTGAACTAACTACCCAAGATCACAAGCTAAACATTAGTGCCTGAGTTGCAAGTGCTGCATGATATGTTGAGTTACAAATGGAAGAGAGCACATTTCAGTGGATAACATCACCACTGTTTACTAGCTGGATGTTTATGCTAAAAAGTGGTTGAAATGCATAATAACACTTGTGTACACCTACACATCATATATGTTTTTGAAAGTTTACTATCAAAATCAGGAATCATAGTTTTGCAAGTAGTTACTTACTGAAAAACAAATATTGAAAAGAAAAGTTATTTAATCAAAAAGATGACAGCAGTAATGTCCATAATTCACACTTCAGTATAATCGACATTACCCAGATTACCTTGACTACTGCTGATTTCCTACTAATGTTTTGCAGGAGGGCAGGTTCTCCTGCACCCCCCCATATGTGGGGATACATCCCACACCCCTGCATATTATATATACAAACCGGAGATCGCTCTACAGTGAGGAAAAGGGTAAATTTCAAGATCCCCACTGCAGTGCTATTTCCAGCCAGAACATTGACCTCATATGAGTGAATGCACACTTGCATTCACTACACTGAATTCGAACATTAACAGATTGGCATTATGGAAACTTGTAACCATACTTTCGACCATCCAACACAATGTACAAAGAAAAGTATCAAAGTCAGGCAACACAGGAGAATTCAGAATTTAAGTGTGAGATACTGCAGTTATGGTAGCATTATGTAATTACTGCGTGGCCAATTTCCCCTGGGGATGATAGACTTTCTTGCTGTAACAGAGTCCCACTGTAAATCCATCACATAGGTATAAGTGTACATAAAGGTATAAGTGGAGATAAGGTGGGAATTTGCTACTAAAATCTTTGCTGCTTTGGTGAGAAGTTGCTTATTTCTGTATAACACTCCTAGTTTTTTGTGGACTTTTTTTATGGTCATGGATATGTGAATGTCAAATTTTAGTTTATTGTCTATTTCCACTCCTAGAAATGTGGTGTGTTCTGTTGGGTGTATTGTGGTGTTGTCTTTTGCTGTGATGTTAAAGTGAGAGTTGTGTTGAGTATGTTTGTTGGGTTGGAAGATGAGTAGTTTAGTTTTGTTTGGGTTGAGTATTAATTGGGCATCGGATTACCAAGTTTCAACAGAGGAAAAGGCTTCCTGTGTGACTTTTTGCAGTTTGGGTAGGGACTGGGCTGAGCAGATGATGGTTGAGTCATCTGAGTATTTTATGAGTGTGCCATGTTTGGTGGCAGAGGCTACATTATTGCTGAAAATACTGAATAGTAGGGGTCCAAGGATGGATCCTTGGGGAACCCCTATAGAGACAGGTAGTTGAGGAGATATTTCATTCTGCCAATACAATGGACTATTGGCGGTCAGACAGGTAACTCTGAAACCAGTTGGTGACTGATAGAGAGAAGGATAGGTTATTGAGGACAGAGATTGTTTGTGTGGGACCATGTCAAATGCTTTAGATAGGTCTAGGAAAGAAGCAGAGGAGAGATAGCCACTGTTTTTACGTTGAAGGATAGTGATAGTAAAGGAGAGTAAGGCAGTGGTGGTGCTATGGTTTTGTCGGAAACCATGCTGAGTATTGGAAAGGAGGTTGTTAGTAAGGAGGTAGCCTGAGACCTGAGAGTGAATGCATCTCTCTAGTATTTTGGAGAGTGGAGAGAGAATAGCTATAGTAATTGGTTAGTTCTGTGGAGGGGCGCCTTTGTGGAGGGGAATTATATGTGATACTTTCCATAGTGTGGGAACGTAACTTTCTGACAGAGATTGGTTAATCAAGATGGATACTGGGTAGGCCAGAGCATCAGCTGCGATTTGTAGGCATTCACTTGGGAGGTTGTCTGCTGCTAATTTGGCGGGCTTAAGTTTAGTTTAGAGTTTTTTTATGTTGGAGGTAGAAACAGGAGAAAATGAGAAGACAGTGGGGGGATTACTAGTTGAAGGTGTGGGTTGGAGGGGGATTGTGTTGTTTAGCTAGTGGTAGTATGGTTTGTGTGAAGTGTGTGTTGAATGAGGTAACAATATTTTTGGATGAGTGAGGGATGTTAGGAGGAGGGGTACTGACTTTACCTGGGTGGAGGATGGAGTTTATGGAGGACCAGAATTGTTTGGGGTTGTGTTGGGAGGAGTCTAGGGCAGACTGGTAGTATTGGAATTTTTTCAGAAAATGATTTCATATAAGTTAAAGTAGTAAGTATAAAAGTATATTTATGTACATTTTATGTTGATTTAATCACTTGCATATAAACTGTAATAATATTTCTTTAAGAGTTATTACATGTTTATATATTATTAGTGTTAAATTACTGAATAAGGAATATCATATATACATATTAAGGTGGATGGTCCATGAGAGTATTTGTATGTAATTTATGAGGGTATAAATAATTATACACACATTGCATCAATATAGTATCATGTTTATGCATTGCATTATTTAATGAATTATGAATTTGTCACAAATTCATTATTTTAATCATTTATGTTTTTTACAATGATTATGTTTGTTTATAAATATTTATATATGTATACATTAGGTTTTATTTTTATATAACATGGATTTATTTTCATTTTAATTAATTGTAGTATATTTGTGTTTAGGATAATTGTTTAATAGTATATTTAATTATTCATTAATTGGGTGGTTTAATTAATTTGTTGTGTATATAAAGGGGAGGTAATTAGTGATTAGATCATTCTGAAGAAGTTCGCCTTGGCGATCTAAACCGGTAAATCTATTTGGATTATTTCTATGGCGTTGTGTTGGCTGTATTAGTTTGTCTGTTTTCAAGAATAAATTCCATTATTGCTGTGGACCTATTTTGGCAACATCTTTCAGCGTGGACTTTTTTGAAAACAGTGTGAACATTTTATTTCTGACGAGGAGGTACGTGCCGTTGCTGTAGTATACTCAGACTGTGGAACTTCCTAGTCGTCAGTTACAGTATTGGAATTTGTCCTGCTTTATTAGCTTTTTAACTCTATTGCGTAGCTCTAGGAATTTCTGTCTAGTTGAGGGGGTTTTGGTTTTGTGCCAATGCTCCCAGGCTTTATCCCTGTTTTTCATTTCTGACTTAGTGGTTTTCTGTAGCCATGGGGAAGGTTGTGCTTTGGTTCTGGAAAGTCTTATGAGGGCGTCGTAATTAAGGATGCTCAGGAAGGTAGTACTAAAAAATTCAACTGCGTCATCAAGACTGATGTACTTTAAAGGATGCAAATTACATTCTTTGAGGGATGAGATGAATGTGAGTGGGTTAAAGTTTAGTTTTTTACGTATTTGACGGTAGATGACAGGTTTAGCTTGGTATAGGTGTTTTTTTGAGTAGGAATGTTGGGGAGTGATCACTGAGGATATCTGATAAGCAGCCTGTTATATATGACTGGGGGCTCTTACTGACTAGTAACCAATTGAGGGTAGTGTGCTTGTTGGAGTTTTTATTTATCCTGGTTGGTGACTGGACTTGTTGGGTGAAGCCAGGAAGGTTTAGATGATGGGTTGGATAGTTGCCACAACAGGATTGCCAGTCAATATTGAAATCACCTTAAATTATAGTTTCTTGGGGAGATGGTGGGTAGACCAGCTGAAGAGGTTTTCTAGTGGAGGGATGTTTTGGCCAGGTGGGAAGTAGCATCCAATTATGTTGTTGGTTTTATTTTGTTTTATTTTGAGGTTGGTATATATTATTTCTTCATTGCCAATTTGTGGAGCTGATGATTTTAAGATCTGGATGTTTAAATGCTGTTTAAATATTATAGCTACACCACCTCCTTTCTTGTTTAGCCAGTCTACTCTTAGTATGCTGTAACCGGTAGGGAGGATTTGCTCACTGCTAATGTGAGGTTTTAGCCAGGTTTCTGTCAGGATGACTATATCTGGGGAGTACAAGTCTATGGTGGCATGGAGTTCATGGACTTTGTTGGATAAACTTCTAATATTTAGGCTTAGTAGAAGGAAGTCAGTTGGCTTTCTATTGGCTGTGATTTGGGAGAAGTTGTGGTTTCTAGTCTGATTAAGAGGAGTGGGGTTGGAGATGGAAGGGCCAGGTTTGGGGTGGATGTCTCCACTTAGGGCAAGTTTTGATATGCATGAGGGTATTAGTTTTTTCAGTTTTTGAATGTGTTTATTTAGGAAACTTTATGATTGTGCTCTGTGGGTAATAGGTATGGTGGGAGGGTTACTATGTTAAGTTGTAGGGATGCTTTATGTTTGAGTAACATAGTTGATAGAATATGTGGTGGGTGCATAGGGATGGTTCTTGAGTTGGTGGGAGGGGAGCTGAGTGAGGGTGAGACACGAGTGGTGGTGTGAGTAGTAGTACAGTGGTAATGGCTGAGTGGGGGAATGATGGAGTTTTGGTAGGATGTAAGATATGCAAGGAGAGTGCATGCAGTGAGCATAGGTATGGCATGCTTATACATGTAAGCTGAGGAGGTGTGATAGTAATGGGAAGATGGAGGAGATAGTGTTGGCTTTAGTGCTGTGGTTGGCTGTTGGAAATATGGGAGGGTTTTGCATTTGTAATAAAGGTAGGACCACTGGGGGCGGGAGGTAATAGGGGGCAGGGTGGGGAGCGAAGCGGGCAGAGGCCCTGTTAGTTGCTCTTATGAGGGGGCTGGAAACAAATTTAAATTAACAAACACAGTATTTTGATCAGTTATGGATACTATTGTTAAGAGAGAAGGGAATAAAAGAGAAAATGGAAGATGAGGTGTGTGTGTGTGTGGGGCTACATACAAGCCAAAAGCAGAGTGCCTCCAGGGCATATGATATATTGGCTCAAACAGGTAGATATACTAAAGTTAACTTTAGCTGTTTGTGTTTGTGTACACACTTCGCCCGACTGGTGCTTTTATTACAATGTATCCTCCAGTTGGATAAAAAGATAAAAGGTGGCACCGCACTGAATACCTTTTAGGGGTGGTGTTAGGTCTAGAAATGAAGAGTACAGAGAGGAGTAAGACCTTGAGATGGTAAAGATATATTATAAAGATTACAAAAAACAAACTGAGCAAATAGCTACTGCATACAGGAAAATATGTCTTGAATCAACTATTAGTATATGCAGATACTGAGGCAATACTTCCCAAGACATACCTGTCCCAAACACACAGGTAGGATATATGATGAGTCATGATAATTATAACAAAAGTATTGTACCCATCATATATAAGCAAGTAAAAAACAAATGCTCTACTTGTCCCTATCTCTACTTTTAATTCTTGGGGTTCATCTTTGTGAACCTGTTTTAACTTAGAGGGTTCTTCTCCTTTCAGCCCCACTTTTTAGTTAAAGGGCTTTCTTTTCTCTCTTCTCTTTCTTCTTTACCTTTACAGGAGCAGACATTTAAGTTAGAGGCTGTTCTCGGTTGGAGGAGTTTGCTGTTTTACTTAGAGGCTCTTCACCTTCCTTCTTTCTTTTCAAAAAAAAAAAAGTTAAAGTTACAGTTATAGTTATAATGATAGCTCAGTTTTATTGTTACTGCCATTATTCTTGGTGTCTGTTGTAGTTATTTGATAGTATGTCTAAGGATCCCACCAAAGAATCAAAACCTTCGGGTTTTAAAAAGTGTGACTCGTGCTGCCAAAAGATGTCCCTTACGGATGTGCACATGAGTTGTGTTTATTGCTTAGGGGTCATCCACCTGCAGGACTCATGTTCCATATGTCATGCCTTTAGTTCTCGGGTCCTACAGGAGAGGAAAAATAAGTTGATTTTGTGTGGCTTATTGAAGAGCCCCTTCGATGCTTCTTCTGACAGTACTCAGTCAGTCAAAAAACAGGACAAGTCCGCTATGCCATCTTTCTCGTCAGCTCCAATTTCAGAGTCATCCAAAGTAAAAGAAATACTTCATTTTTATTGGATCTGAGTGTTGGTTCTGATTAAGTTCTTTCTCCGGCGACTCCATCAGTAGTCTCAGAGCCAGTCAGGATTCACAAGAGAACTAAGGTCTCCCTCTCTGGAACTGGTGCAGTCTGTACCACAGCCTTTGCTTTTGCAATCTGTGGCAGGCAGTCATCGGTCTTCCACCCATTCCTTTCGGTCATCCAGGAGTCTTTCAGATAATGATGTGGAGAGGATGGTGAAGAGGCATTTCAAGACACCAGCATTAGCAAAAATATTATTGAGCCTAGCCCATAAGGAAGTGGTGCCGTTAGTCCAACCAACACCTGTATCGATTCCTCCTCCAACTCCCTTGAGTTCAGAGCCAGAGTGCATGGAATTCATTGTGGTGGAACCATCAGTTCCGATTACCACTGGTCTCTCGGTTCCAACTACTGTTCCAATTTCTTCATTAACTCAGTCTATTGAGAGATCTAGGGGCTGATGTTCTCTCATCGGCTCCGAGGGGGAAGTGGCATCAGACCCTTGTCTGACCCCACTCTCTCTATCTCTCGGAGCTTCAGCGCAGGTGAGCTCAGTTCCTATATTGGCCACGGAGCCATCCTCCTCAGTTTGGAGGAGCTCTCTGGTCTCTTCAGAGCCAGGGACTCTTTTTGACTGGGAACATGGTGCCTTCAAGGTGATGAGGAGTGTGCTGTCCTCTGAGACCCCTCCACCCTCAACTCCATTGGCTCCTACTCCTCTGGTACTGGTGTCTGCCTCTGAGCCTCCTCTACCCCAAGCGTAGGGAACCCATGCTCCAGGATGCCCCATTGGGCCACCCCACATCTTCTGAAACCTCTTCAGAGCACCCCTCAGAGGAGGAGGTCCCTTGGAAGAAAAAATCAAGAGGAAGCACTTGGACTCCCCTGAGTCCATCACTTCAGACATGTACTTGGAAAACTCAGAAAGGTCCCCACGGTCCCCCTCTGAGGATGTCTCTTTTTCAGACATCCTGGAAATCCTTAGACAGAGAGGTGGCTGGAAATCCCTTGCCCCTTCTGAGGATGAGTCTGTGCACCTGGATGCATTTGGTTCCTAGCCCTCCACCTCTTGGGTGTCTCTGCCTTTCGATCCACTACTGGCCCTAGTGAGTTGGAAGGCATGGAGCTCTCCAGATACTAAGGAACCAATTCCAAGGAGGCCCAATAAATTCCTAACTGCTCCAGATGATAAGCCTTTTTTATCAAAGGGTGTGCCTGTTGATGCTATGGTGGTGGCAGCAGCCACCAAGAAAGAACTAGCAGAGACTTCTTCTTTTGTCCATCCACTGAACAAAGAGTCCAGTATGATGGACAGGTATGGGAAGCGAATATTTTCTTCATCGGCCTTTACTCTTAGGTCACTGAATTATTTGTCCCACTTTACACACCTTCAGAGGGATCTCCTAAAGGAGTTGGGAGATACCCTACAGGATCCTACAGCTGAAGGAGCTGCAAGCAATGTGGCTTTACAGCTTGTGACCTTGACTTCTGTAGTTAATTCCTCCATGCGGCTGATCTCTTACACACCAGATGGAGTGAGTAGGGCAGCAGGCACAGGAGTTGCCCTGCATAGACACTCCTGGATGTGCCTTTGTCAATTTGCAGAGCTCTTCAAGTCCTCCTTTACCAACACCCCCTTTGACAGCTCATTGCTGGTCGGGCCTCAGGTAAAAGAGTCTCTTACCAGGTATGAATGGGATGGCAAAACTCTCTCTGCCATGAGAATACATTTTCCACTCCCTCCAGACCTTAACTCAAAGGTCAGAAGAGTGGGAAGATGTGGTTCTGGAAATCTCAGGGAGTTGCGCCTGACACATGTGGAGATTTTTCCCCCAGGGGTAGAGGGGGAAATAATAATGGGAGATGCTGATCTCATGGCAGGGTGGGTCTGCAAAATCAGGCCAACAGAGATACTTTCTCTAGTGAGCCCTTCCAGTGCTCCTGAAAGGAGGCCTGACTGTCCACCTCTGGAGGCAGTCAGGGGCAGATTATCATTGTACCCAAAAGCCTGGTGAACAATCACAGAAAATACATGGGTACTATCGATAATATCCAGGGGTTACAAAATTCTCTTCTCCAAACCACCCCTTACAAGAAAACAACAGTCAATCCCAGATGTTCCACCCAGTCATCAGGATCAAGCAAACCTAGAAGTTCAAAGGTTGCTAGAAAAAAGAGCCATCCAAAAATTCCACACAGACCAAATCGAATCTGGCACTTACTCAATGTTCTTTTTAGTTCCAAAAAAGACAGGGGACTGGAGGCTCATTTTGGATCACAGCAAACTGAATAAATCAATCAAGAAAATAAAGTTCCGGATAGTAACACTGCACTCCATTCTTCCCTTTTTGGGTCAGGACAATTGGATGTACTCTATCGATCTACAGGATGTGTACTACCACATAAAAATGGACAGGCAATCCAGGAGGTATCTATGCTTCCAGCTGGAAGCCAGTCATTACCAGTTCAGAGCTCTGCCCTTTGGTCTCACCACAGCCCCTAGGGTGTACACTAAATGCATGGCGGTAGTCACGGCTCACCTGAGGCATCTAGGATTCTGGGTGTTTCCATATCTAGACAACTGGCTCCTCAATGCCACCACCAAGCATCAACTGATTGAGGCACAGGACTCCACTATTCACACATGTACCCAACTGGGCATCACCATAAACTATGAAAAGTCTGCCTTGTTTCCTTGTCAGTATATTACATTTATAGGGGCAGATTTAGACACAAGGGTCATGATAGCAAAACTGCCTCATGAAAGAGTGTTAACCATTCGTCAAGTTTCAATCCTCATGGCAAACTAGAGAATCCAGGCAAGATTTGTCCTCAAGGTCTTGGTTTAGATGGCTGCAGCAATTACTCTGGTCCCTATGGTGCGCTTCCACATGAGAATTCTGCAGTGGCTCCTTTTTGCTCAATGGTCATTTCAGGATTTGCCAATGTCACATCAGATATGGATCACGGAGTCTTGCAAGAAGGAATTAGCATGGTGACTTCACCCCCCTCTGGTATCAGTGGGCAGACCATTTCTAACCCCCCAGATGCTTTCCAGATAGGGTGGGGGAGGCATTATCTGGGACAGACTGTCCAAGGGACTTGGCAGGAATATGAGTATCACTTGCACATCAATGTTCTAGAGATGAGAGTGGTGCTTCTGGCGTTGCAAGCATTTCAAGACTCTCTACCTACAGGGACTATAGCAATGCAGACAGACAATACGTCAGTAGTATGGTACATCAACAAACAGGGCGGAACCAGGTCTCATCCCTTGTGCTGAGAGGCTGTACGAGTTTGGCAATGGGTGATGTCTTCCCAATGCTTTCTGGTTGCAATGCACATCCCGGAGAAAGCCAATGTGATAGGGGAGAAGCTCAGCAGAGATAATCTGATGCCTCACGAGTGGTCCCTGAAAGAGGAAGTTGTGGACTTGATTTTTCACAAATGGGGCCACCCATGCTGCAATCTGTTTGCCAACCCCCTCAACAAAAAATGCAGCAGCTACTTTGCCCTAGTCCCAACACTGGGACAGTCACCCAGGGATGCACTTTTTTACGATTGGCCCCCGGGACTGCTTTACGCCTTTCCACCATTTTCCCTGATCCTCAAGGTTCTTCATAAAGCACAGTCATTGGGTTGCAAGTTAATCCTCATTGCCCCTTACTGGCCTCATCACATATGGTTCTCATTCCTTTGGCCTCATCTGCAGGGGGAGCCTTGGATCCTGGACCTAGCACCAGATCGCCTGATGCATCAGTCGGGTGCTCTTCACCCTTCCATTCAAACTTTCAAGCTGACAGCTTGGTTTCTCCACTTCCGGTCTTAGCCATACTTCCCAATGTTTCTCCGCCAGTTCAACACATTTTGATTTCTTCCCATAAGCCCACTACAAGGAAAATTTATGCTAGCAAATGGAAGAGGTTCTCTTGCTGGGCAAGCAAAAACAAGATTGATCCTTTTACTGCACCCATTTCAAAGATTCTCAAATTTCTTGCTGAAACCTTTGAGTGAGAAGCAGCAGCAGCTACTATCCGGGTTCAGCTGTCTGCCATTTCTAATTTCAATGTGGGAGAAATGGGCTCCAACATCATGTCCCATAGGCTATGTAAAGCATTCCTAAGAGGTCCTATCCTCTTAAGACCTCCAATAAGAGAACCCTCTGGGACTTAAAATTAGTTTTAGACACTTTGATTTTTCCCCCCTTTGAGCCATCTGCTTCTTGTCCACTGAAATTTCTAACTTGGAAGACCCTTTTTTAACTGCCATTAGCTCAGCTAGAAGGGCTTCAGAATTACAGGCCTTATCTATTCATCCCCCATACTTGATTTTCCACAAAAAGAGTTTCTCTTAGAACCACCACTCTTTATTACCCAAGGTGTGTTCTGAATACAATTTGAATCAATCCATAGAGCTTCTTGTTTTCTTCCCCACTCATAGCAACAAAGCAGAGTATAAGTTCCATCAATTGGACGTTCATAGACAGTTACATTTTTATTTACACAGGACCGAGAACTTCAGAAAATCTGACCAATTGTTCATATCCTTTGCAGACAATAAGAAAGGTTGTCCAGTCTCAAAGGTGACTTTATCTAAGTGGCCTTCAGACACTATAATATACATGTATGATTTGCGCAATAAAAATCTTCCAGGAAAAATTAAAGGACAATCAACAAGGGCCTTGGCTACCTCTATTGCTTTTCAAGCCAGACTCCCTTTGGATTCGATCTGTGTGGCAGCTACATGGGCTAATCCTCATACCTTTATCACTCATTACAAAGTAGATGTGGCCTCCCAGAGCAGGGCATCCTTTGGCTCCACGGTCCTGAAGAGTTTTTTCCAATGATCTACCCAAGAAACAGGTGCAGGGGACATGGTCCCAAACAGCAAGAATGAAGGCAAGATAGGGACAACATAACATAAAGAAGTTATGTACTCACAATAACTTTCCATGTTTGTTGGCCTTCCTTCTTGCAGCCCACCCTCCTTCCCTTTTCCTGGAGGATTGAGAGGAATTCCATTTTATTGGCTACACTGGCTGAGTTTTCTTTTACCATGCCATTTGGTTAGTCCTAGTCTCCCCTTCTTACTCTTGCTGATGGTTTACACCTTTATATGCAGGTGTTCTCTTATATGTAAAATAGAGTATTTTTTCTACCTGTATGGTCTAGTGCTGGGTTATCACAAATAAGATCTGGGTAACTGCCACTAGGCATGTTGGGATTGGGGCTATCCTAGAGCCAGTTATAGCTATCTAGCTATAGTATACAGCTGAGTCAGAACCAAGGATTGGGTGCGAACCCAAACAGCAAGAAGGAAGGTGAGATCAAGGACAACAAACATGGAACGTTATGGTGAGTACATAACTTCTTTATATCATTGTCGTGTTTAAGAAAATGGACACATATTAGCTTAAGGTGATATGTGAAGCGTTATTGATACATGCTAAATAGAAAAGTTTACTTATGCAAGCATTATTGCCACATTGCTTGCAAGAAACATGTTTCACATTATCATTTGTTATTACTTTTCCAGTGCTCATCAAAATGTTTTGAGAAATGTGATTCTTAAACCCTTTGTAAATGTATCCTATAGCTGAATTTGAAATTAGCCAGCTCTTTTCTTTATCAAATCTCACTGCACTTACATCTTTTGCCACAGAGACATATACCTGACAAGTGTATTTCCTCCACTCAGTACTGTCTAGAGTGCTGAGGAAAGCATATAGGTGCCAAGCATGTTTTTGCTAAATAAGGCAGCCTCAACTAAATTTTTCACTTTTTTCTTTGGCAGTGAACCGAGTTTGCATACTGCCAAGCAGAGAGAAAATGTAAATTAAAATGAAAAAAGCGCACATTATGAATAATTGCAATGTGATCTTTAGACAGGTTTCGAACAATGCTTTGTGTGTCTTATTTCTTTGAATTCACTTCATTTACACCTTGTTCTAAAGAAATGGAAAACCTGTCAGGTGCATTATTTGCTGTAAGTACTATTCATGTTGTAGAGGGCAGAGTGGCAATGCCAGGCATATTTGTCCTACATAAGGCAGCCAAACTACATTTTTCACTTTTTTCCTTAGACAGTGAACTGTGTTTGTGTGCTCCTGTGCTGAGAGAAAATAGAATAAGAATTTGAAAAAGATATATGAGAGAAAAAAGTTGACAGTAATTTAAATGTATTCGGTGTGCATATGTAGCAATGACCAGAACAAGAAATGCATTCAAGTGACACATTCATCCTTGTCACAGATCATTGCAACATCAGAAATGTATTTTGTGGAATTTATCATATCTGCAGTTAATGACACTAGTGAGAAAGTGGACAGACAAAAGCTCACATGTGGTTACCAATATTGACAAAAGTAAAATGATCAATTAATCGTATTAGATCCATGCATCAGATGCCCTTTTCCTCTAAACTTACTGTAGCTATAATATGCTCCACAGAGAAAGATACCTGAAAGATGCATTTTTTTCAATGAGTATTATCCAGAGTGCTGACATCTGTGCAATAAAGCCAAGCTGGTTTGTACTATATATGGCAGCCTAAACTAAAGTTTTCACTTTTTTTCCTTAAGCCATGAAAGTAAATTTTTCACTGCCAAATGGCAAGCAAATGCAGAAGGCAATATTTATTATAAGAATTTAAACAACATTTCTGGAATAACAGCTTGAAGACACGTGAAATGAATCACAATGTATATATAGCAATGAACAGAGCTACTACTGCATTCCACTGGCACATTCAACCTTCCTGCCACATCAGCACTATTATGTACTGTATGTGTAACAATATCAGGAATTTAGCTTTTGCCGTGGGAATAGAGAAGGGGATATTGAACAGCAGAAATTATTTCATTGTTCACACAGAGCACACAATCAATACTGAAATAATTTCAAATTACTCATCTGTCATTTTTAGGCACTACTGACCTTACTTGAGTTTCCCACATCAAAACATTCATGCAACAACATAAGTGTCAAGATTTAGTATAACCTCACTCACTAAAATTTTATGTGAAATGATTTTGAATCCTGCATTATCTGAACTTTTTCTTTAAGCACACACATTATACATTATGCCACAGAGATAGGATTGTGACATCTTGAATTTCTTTACTCATTACTGTCCAAACTGTTGAAGAAAGTGAAACAATGTCTGTCTTTATTGCACTATTGATGGCAGTTCAAATAAAAAGTGTTAGTTTTTATCTTTGACAGTGAAATGTCATTCACTGCTATTGACCACTGCTGTCAACAGAATTGGTGGTGTTTCAATACTCGAGTGATGAAAATGAATACACTAAAGTTATCAAGAGAAATTGGCATATTTTGCAGGAAGTACAAGGGCTTTTAGAAAAAAATGGGAATACCCCGTTATTCTCTTTTAGAAATAATAAGTCTTTAAAACAACATCTGTGCAATAGAACAGATATAAATAGATCTACTCAGTCTGTGCACAATGGTACTTTTCCATGCAGGCGATGCTCTGCATGTCAATATTTATATAGTAATAGGACATTTGCACACCCTACATGTGCATTTACAGTTACAAGTAACATTTATGGTGACTGCAGAACTACAGATATTGTTTATTTTTCCTTTTGTCAAAAATGTTTTGTGTATTATGTGGGTAAGACCAACAGAATGTTCAAGGACAGGATCCTTGAACATGTTCAAGACATAAACAATGGAAAGGAAACCAGTGCTCTGGCTAATCATATTAAGCAGAATGATACTACACATACCTTTAAGTTTTTTGCTATTCAAGTTGTTCATCTTAGTACACATGAATGAAAGTAAAAACTTGATGGTCTAATAGTCAGCTGATATTAAAAAGTCACATGTCTACTTTAGCAGCCATCATAAATATAAATAAGAGCCTGTTATAGAAACAGTTTAAAAATTTAAAATTAATATACTATTCAACTGGAATAAAAAAATAGAAAATATTTATATATATATATATATATATATATATATATATATATATATATATATATATATGTGTGTGTGTGTGTGTGTGTGTGTGTGTGTGTGTGTGTGTATATATATATATATATATATATATATATATATATATATATATATATATATATATATATATATATATATATATATATATATATGTATATTTGTTTTTTGTTTTTTTTACAGTGATATTAGATTGGTAGTTCATAGTTTTTAAATTTAAATATATGCTTTAGGCAGTTATTAATGTTTTAAGATGATGAGCTCCAAATGTACGTTATTTATTTCATCCTATTTGGCAGCACATGATATGATGTTTTATATATATATATATATATATATATATATATATATATATATATATATATTCCTGTTTTTTATTCCAGTTGGATAGTATATTAATTTTATGTTTTTAAACTGTTTCTGTAATAGGATCTTATTCATATTTATGATGGCTGCTAAAGTAGATGTGACTTTTTTAATATCAGCTGACTATTAGATAGACTATAAATGCTGTTTTTACTTTCATTCATGTGTCTGATGAAGCGACGAGTACAGTTGTGAAAGCGCTTACCTTTTTATTTTATTTTATTAAATATTTGGTGTGTCAGCTTGGCGCAGTTTTTTTTTTTTTTTTTTTTTCTTCTTCTTTCTGGTGGTGCCCCATTCCCTTATATATGTTTTCTGACAAAATGTGATGAAGACGCTCATGATGTCTTGAGATGCAAAAACTGAAACCATAATTCACTGTAGTAGAGACTGCAATATGAGACCTGCAAAAACCTAACCTAACAAAAACTAAAGTCCAAAAAAAGTAAGTAAAAAAAATATATGATCCAACAGATTAATCTCACACCACCTTTAACACTACATTATATGGGCTTATTAAAATTAATAAAATAATAACTGCTGCCATTTAAATATTTAAAGTAACACATCCATTAAAAAAAGACTAAAACCATCCTAATGAATAAATGCAATGCATGTCAAATCCTATCAATAATCTACGTAAACATATTTAATTTATACAAATCTGTTTTATAAATATTACTTTAATCCTAAATTATCATGTTAAAAAAATCATGTTAAAAAAATCATGTTAAAAAATCACCCTAATACAGTACATTATAGATTAGTGGCCTCAATTATTTGTATATAACTTGATTTGGTTACAAGATGTAAATGTGAACTAACAGGCAATATTCAGCAAGGGCTTGATGGTGGTGTAATCATAAAGCCCTGGCGGTGTGGAAGCTTGTCGGTGTATGTATAATTGCCAATGTTTTTCATGATAATATACCTTTATAATCTTTCCCTCTAGGGTCTATTTGAATGGTGTCCAGTATAGCAAATTTGAAATTATGTCTGTCTCCACACTTCTTTACATGCCTATATAAGGCATTGTTTTCATCCTTCGCCCTTATACTATAGAAATGTGCATGAATACACTTATTAAACTTCCCCTCTGTCGTTCCTATGTAAAATCCTGAACACACAGTCCACTTAGCTAGGTATATTATCAATTTGGAATTACAATTACCCTGTTGAAATCTGATGTTAGACCTATTCACATTGTCTAAGGTAATTCCCCCTTCCTCAAAAATAGCATAACACTGATTACAACTTCCACAATTTTTAATATACCTGTTGAATGGGACTTTGGATATTTGACCTCTTTCAAGATAGTTCTTATATCATAATCTGCTAAAATTATATTCCAATTATTGACCATTATATTCTTTACTTTTGCAGCATGTGGACCATACTCCAAAACACATGCTCTACTGAATTTTGTTCCTGTACGTTTAAGCCCCTCCTGATTAATAGGGACAATGTCTTTATTATAATAATTGTAACCTAATAAAGGGGTGTATTTTTGTTCTCCACTCGTTAATAACTTGCTTACTCACATTTATCATCATATTCTTGTCATAACCTCTATCTCTGAATAGAGAGGTAATATATGACACTTCTTCTAACATCTCTGAATGTAATGATGTCATTCTTATGGCTCGTATGAGTTGTCCTTTGTATATATTAGTTAATAATTTCCTAGGATGGTTACTTGAGTGCTCCAAGTAACCGTTGGAAAATGTGTTTTTCCTGTATATTTGATATTTGAAATTTCCTTCTCCTTTTGAAACATAAGTGCCTAGATAAGGTATGCCTTCATGACTACTGGATTATGTAAACTTTAAGCAGTTATTACTATGATTAATATATTCCAAAATTTTTTTCAGCATAGTAGGACTGCCGCCCCATAAAATATAGATGTCATCAAGAAAGCGGAAATAATATTTTATGTATTTAAAAAATTCACTCTGGAAAACAGTGATTTCTTCCCAGTCAAGCATAGTCAGGTTCGCAAATATGGGAGCACAAGCTGCCCCCATAGCCACACCTCTGGTTTGCCTGAAATATTCTCCTTCGTAATAAATATAATTATGTTCCAAGACTAAGGACATCATATCTAGAATGAGACAAGCTTTGTCCCAATCAAATTCAGCATACTTCCTAATACTATTTGCAAAGGCTTCTAACCCTTCATCTGTGGGAATGCAAGAAAAACGATTGATAACCTCTATTGTGATGAATAACATATCTTCTTTACATAAATAAACTGGATAATTTTTCAAATATTCCCAAGAATCTTTGACTAAATGAGGAATTTTATCATAAATGTGTTTAATAATAGTGTCAATGGCTACCCCCATGGGAAAAGGTTTGGATCTACTACCAGAAATGATAGGTCTGAAGGGTGGATTGTCAACATCTTTATGTACTTTAGGAATCCCAACAAGGGATGCTAATAAGGGATGTTCAGCCTTCATATAGTTATAAGTTTCTAGAGTGATTCTTTTATCTATCAAAAATTCTTCCACGTGCATGTCTATACTCCTATATGCTATGTTGATTTCATTCAGTGAAACAATCTCGTAGTTGCCCGACATATATAACAGATCATGCATTTTGGAAGCATATTCCATGCTGTCATATATTACTATGCCTCCCCCTTTATCGGGTTTCATAACCCAAATTTTTTGTCATTCCTCAAATCTTGCAAAACTTTGTACTCATCCTTAGATACATTAAATTTAGTTTTTTTATCACTGATATTATTCTGCGATTGATATATTTGTTTTGTAACTGATTTTTCATATACTGAAATAATAGGATGCATGGGGGGCATGTAATTGCTTTTCTTTTTCAGTACATTAATACCCTTCCTTTGGTTCTCTGTATTGTCAAAAGTATTGTTGAACATAATGGCCAAGTTCATTTTCCTAATGTATAATTTGACCTCACTAAGACAATCTACTAGCCTGAAACTCGTTGTTGGAATATATTTCATACTATTTCATACCTTTAGAAAATAGTTGAAAATGAGAGATGTCCAAAGTGAGATCTGTATAATTATATATATTGAAGTGTTTGTAAGAATTAATAATACGGACTTTGACTATGTTTTGAACAGTGTCCAAAAGTTGTATTGTTGTTTGTTAAAATTAATAGCTCATCTCTCCCCTCATTCCTAGGGGATTCATTTGCCTTGTAGGCCTTTGATAACCTTGGTTTTGGTATGGGTAGTGTTTTTTCCACCCACCCCCCACTTCCAATCCCGCTGTTGGTTCTTTTTTCCTTTGTAATAAAAATGTGAGCTCTCCTCCCTTTTGTGTGTGTAATCCAGTTCTACATTTTCATGTTTGTCTGTATAAGCGTTCTTAAAATTATTATAATTGTTATTGTCATTGCCCCATAAGTAAGCCTTATCTTGTTGTACTGCTCCGTGTCTCTTTGGAGCTTTTTACTTTTTCTATTGTATGCTTTCTTAATACTATTTTCGGCCACATTAAATTGCTTAACATACAATTTTTCCCACTGTGGGAACAATAAATCACTTAAAATCATTTTGTTTAACTTTTCTACATCATGCATACATTTTGCCCACTTCTCATCATTGTGTTTGATCAGCAATTGCAAGGTTATCAAAGGCCAACAAGGCAAATGAATCCCCCAGGAATGAGGGGAGAGATGAGTTATTAATTTTATTAAACAACAATACAACTTTGGACACTGTTCAAAACATAGTCAAAGTCCGTATTATTAATTCTTACAAAAACTTCAATATATATAATTATACAGATCTCACTTTGGACATCTCTCATTTTCAACTATTTTCTGCAGGTATGAAATATATTCCAACAACGAGTTTCAGGCTAGTAGATTGTCTTAGTGGGGTCAAATTATACATTAGGAAATGGAATTTGGCCATTATGTTCAACAATACTTTTGATGATACAGAGAACCAAAGGAAGGGTATTAATGTACTGAAAAAGAAAAGCAATTACATGCCCCCCCATGCATCCTATTATTTCAGTATATGACAAATCAGTTACAAAACAAATATATCAATTGCAGAATAATATCAGTGATAAAATAACTAAATTTAATTTATCTAATGATGAGTACAAAGTTTTACAAGATTTGAGGAATGACAAAAAAATTTGGGTTATGAAACCCGATAAATGGGGAGGCATAGTAATATATGACAGTATGGAATATGCTTCCAAAGTGCATGATCTATTATATATGTCGGGCAACTATGAGATTGTTTCACTGAATAAAATCAACATAGCATATAGGAGAAGAGACATGCACGTGGAAGAATTTTTGATAGATAAAAGAATCACTGTAGAAACTTATAAATATCTGAAGGTTGAACATCCCTTATTGGCATCCATTGCTGGGATTCCTAAAGTACATAAAGATGATGACAATCCACCCTTCAGACCTATCATTTCTGGTAGTAGATCCAAAACTTTTCCTATGGGGGTAGCCATTGACACTATGCTTAAACACATTTATGATAAAATTCCTCATTTAGTCAAAGATTCTTGGGAATTTTTTAAAAATTATCCAGTTTATTTATGTAAAGAAGATATATTATTCATCACAACAGACGTTATCGATCTTTTTTCTTGCATTCCTAAAGATGAAGGGTTAGAAGCGTTTGCAAATAGTATTAGGAAGTATGCTGAATTTGATTGGGACAAAGCTTCTTGCATTCTAGATATGATGTCCTTAGTCTTAGAACATAATTATATTTATTACAAAGGATAATATTTCAGGCAAACCAGAGGTGTGGCTATGGGGGCAGCTTGTGCCCCCATATTTGCAAACCTGGTTATGATTGACTGGGAAGAAACCACTGTTTTCCAGAGTGAATTATTTAAATACATAAAATATTATTCCCGCTTTCTTGGGGACATCTACATTTTATGGGACGGCAGTCCTACTATGCTGAAAAAATTTTTGGAATATATTAATCATAGTAATGACTACTTAAAGTTTACATCATCCAGTAGTCATGAAGGCATACTTTATCTAGACACTTATGTTTCAAAAGGAGAAGGAAATTTCAAATCTCGAATATACAGGAAAGACACATTTTCCAACGGTTACTTGGAGTACTCAAGTAACCATCCTAGGAAATTATTAACTAATATATACAAAGGACATCTCATACGAGCCATAAGAATGACATCATTACATTCAGAGCTGTTAGAAGAAGTGTCATATATTACCTCTCTATTCAGAGATAGTGGTTATGACAAGAATATGATGATAAATGTGAGTAAGCAAGTTATTAATGAGTGGGGAAGAAAATACACCCCTTTATTAGGTTACAATTATTATAATAAAGACATTGTACCAATTAATCAGGAGAGGCTTACAAGTACAGGAGCAAAATTCAGTAGAGCATGTGTTTTGGAGTATTGTCCACATGCCGCAAAAGTAAAGAATATAATGGTCAATAATTGGAATATAATTTTAGCAGATTATGATATAGCCAATAT
The DNA here is from genome assembly GCF_019279795.1 of Protopterus annectens. NCBI lineage: Eukaryota > Metazoa > Chordata > Ceratodontiformes > Protopteridae > Protopterus > Protopterus annectens. The sequence goes on from NC_056735.1 coordinate 474,849,087, forward strand.
ATTAGGGTCTCAACCCATATTTGTTAACAAAGTGGGACGCAATATTAAGGACTATCTTGAAAGAGGTCAAATATCCAAAGTCCCATTCAACATGTATACTAAAAAATGTGGAAGTTCTAATCAGTGTTATGCTATTTATGAGGAAGGGGGAATTACCTTAGACAATGTGAATAGGTCTAACATCAGATTTCAACAGGGTAATTGTAATTCCAATTTGATAGTATACCTAGCTAAGTGTATTGTGTGTTCAGGATTTTACATAGGAAAGACAGGGAGGAAGTTTAATAAGCATATTTATGCACATTTGTATAGTATAAGGGTGAAGGGTGAAAACAACTCCTTATATAGGCATGTAAAGAAGTGTGGAGACAGACATAATTTCAAATTTGCTATACTGGACACCATTCAAATAGACCCTAGAGGGGGAGATTATAAAGGTATATTATCATACAAGGAAATTTGGTGGCAATTATACACTGATGCTTCCACACCGCCAGGGCTTAATGATTACACCACCATCAAGCCCTTGTTTAATATTGTCTGTTAGTTCACATTTACATCTTGTATCTAAATCAAGTTATATACAAATAATTGAGGCCACTAATCTATAATGTACTGTATTAGGGTGATTTTTTAACATGATTTTTTAACATGATAATTTAGGACTAAAGTATTATTTATAAAACAGATTTGTATAAATTAAATATGTTTACGTAGATTATTGATAGGATTTGACATGTATTGCATTTATTCATTAGGACGGTTTTAGTCTTTTTTTAATGGATGTGTTACTTTAAATGGCAACATTTTGGTGCCAAAATATTTATTTAAATGGCAACAGTTATTTGGAGTATTGTTCTGATGAAGCCTGTAATGTAGCGGGTGAAAGCGCTTAACCTGTTGGATCATATATCACATTAAATCATCGTTTTTTACTACTTTAGAATGGTCAGCTGTGGTTTTTGTTAGTAGAGATATTTGCAGTCTCTACTACAGTGAATTATGGTTTCATAAAGGGTGTTTTGGCATCTCAAGACATCGTGGCATTGGCGTTCTTCATCACATTTTGTCAGTTCAACAGTATTGTTTGAATGCTAATTGTATTTTTTTATATATGTTTCCCTAAGAGCAATTCTGTCTCTGTTGTATTGCATATGTTCACGCTTAAAGTACTCCCTTGAAAATGAACAGCATTTCTTACTAAGCTGTAGTAACTGTGGTCATTAAAGCCAGCATTTGAAGTTTAGGAATGTTGTCATCTGAAGTCAGTCAATGTACTTTCAAACTTTTTGCTAACTCTCTTCTCCCTAACACCCTTAGTATGTGCACCTCAATGAGCAGAAACTGTGAAACCCTGATATTTCCTGCAATCAGAGGAATCATAGACCCCTGCAAGCCATTAGCAGGGAACATTTCTCAAGGCTCATCCTTCCATTGCTGGCATGTGCATGCATTCATGTTGGTCCTTATACCATGTAAACAACCAAATCTAATGAGAGTCACAAACCACAACATCAAAGCAGTGCCTCGCAAAAAGGACTGCACACCCCTCGCATAATCAGCATTCACATAAATGGTAAAAAACATAGAAAACAGTTAAAACATCACTTCCTTATACAGCCTTTGAACAAGAAATGGTAAACTTGATCAAACTTTTCAAAAATTTCAAGCAACGGTATCATGTTATTACCTGTTAAAAATGAAAAATGCAACCCCCTCATTTTAACTGTCTTTTTATCTGTGATGAAGTGCTGTAATAATTTATGGGATGAGAGTGCTTAGTAATTTTTATTAAATGGCTTTTTATTTTAGTTGGAATAACATTTTTACTTCTAGTATTTTGGACTTTTGCATGTTGTTCTACCATTTGTGTGAATGCTGATTCTGTGAGCAGTCAGCAGTCCTGATTGCAAGGCACTGTTTTGGCCTAATACCATCTTTACATTCCCTACACATAGTGCTGGCTGTGGTATTCAGGAATGCTAATGATTTAACAACTCATTTGCATATTCACAGTGCTCACAGAGATGACTTTGCACTTTATGAAGGTAATCATATAGCTAAAACCGATATCATACAAGGGAGACTCTTTGGATCCATTGAACTTGATACTGCTAAATAAACACATTTTTAGAAAATTATCTATTTTCTGACTGCTGTATTGTCAAGGTATGTTCCTGTTTCTTACATAATACTTTCAGTTTAACATTAAAAGGTGAATTCTACTGATGGCTGAAAAGCATATTTTAACTAAATTGTTTCTTCTTTATCCTTTTCCTTTGGTATATCTATGTTTGTATTACAAAACATCTGCTACAGAATGCCAAATGGCTTGTTTTGTAGGTTGTATTTAATTGATGCTTCACAGTCTCTGTAGAGGAGAACATTCTAACTTTATAGGAAGGTCTGGAATTTTTACCTGTGTTACATTTATGGATTTCTCCCTGACTGCTTACTTAGCAGTGGAGATGGCTCTTAAAATAGTTATGTCTTACATTTTTAATGTTTCATTTTAAATTGTTAATGCTGCAATGTATTACAGAGTTAAACATGTGTTAGCTGTATTACTGAAGTGTTTGATTTTAATTATTTATTTAACATTTGTTTACCAGGAAAGTGTGGCTGGCACAGAGCCCATTTTCAGTGGATGCCAGGGAGAAATGCTCCAGACGCATGTTGTCTTTGGAATGTGGGATGAAATTGGAGCACCTAGAGGAAACCCATGTGAATGCAGGAAGGGTATCCAGACTCTGCACAGAAGGCACCCCAGCCAAGAATCAAACCAGAGAACCTCCTGCTGTGAGGTAACAGTGCTAATCACTGCACCATATTATTGTTATTTGATTTAGGAATATTTTGTACTGGAGCTGTTCTAACTTGTGTGCAGTCATAGGCAGCATTAACTTTGAAACTGTTGTGTGCCTGATGGATACAAGCATTTATTTATGACTGAATTTGCAGCCATTCTGTATGTATATTATACATGTAATTATGAGTGCCTGCTTTCTCTTTAATTTCATATAGGTATATAGCATCCAAGAAGAAATGTGTATACTGTAGGCCACCATACAATGATGCAGAAAATGTGAGACTTACCTAGACCTTATGTTACCATGGAGCTTTTCTGTTAGGGAGAGGTAATATTGAAAAACAAAATACACTGAACAACTGGAGAAACAGCCACCATCCACTTTTACTGTATTCCTAGTACTTCGGCATCAAGCCTTCCAGGGAATAATGATGCACATGAATGGTGTATTTTATATACATTTCACTACATTCATTATTCAATTAAATTATACAATAATTGATCAATTAATCAGTGAGTCAAGAAAATTAAAATCTAAAGTGCATCCTGAGCAGTAAAGTGCTTCAGAAACAAAGTGCATCAAAACATATAAAGTGCAACCCCTTACATTCCTATTGCATTTAACATTATAATTTAAGAAGTTAATACAAAAGCTCTTATGCATCTCTAGATTAACAAATACTAAAACTTTTTTCCCTACAATGGTTGATCAATTAATCAATGAGTCAAGAAAATTTAAATCTAAAGTGCATCCTGAGCAATTAAAATGCTTCAGAAACATTTCAAGTGCATCAAAAAACGTTTAAAATACAACCCCTTACATTCCTATTGCATTTAACTTAATAGTTTAAGCAGTTCATGCCAATGTACCTATACATCTTTAGGTTAACAAATGATTAAATATTTAAATATTTGACCCTATACATATAAATCATTCATCCTATATATCTATGCATTTATAAAATAATGCATACTAAAACATTTCATCTTATACATGTAAATCTAACACCATATTAAGCCCATGAGGCCACAAAGTTCCAAAATTAATAATATATCTACTTTCTATCCGAGTTTAAGGTGGAAACTACAACTGCCATATTTAATAATAAAATGAAGGACATTCATGTGAGAGTGGGCAAAGCTGAGGCTGAAATACTTGAAAGGAAATGAAGTAAACTGGACAGAGATGATTGTGATTATAGGAACAACTTCATCTTTCAGTGGCAGAGAAAACCTAAGCAGAGCACGTCCACCTTAAAAAATATGGCTATGAGGTCTCAGAGTTCGTAAGAGTCATCCTTTTCATCCACAGAAGCAAGCAGCAGCACCAACAGCAGGAAAAGTGTTTCATTTGAGGAATTGAGTGAAGGAGGTGTCCAGCAGGCGAGCAGAGCAGGGGGTCAGAGAGTGAGCCCACAGCAATCGAAATGCAAGCACAACCGGAGGTGGCAGAACAGGAAGAAATGAAGAAAATCAGAGAATTGGATATTTTGGACTTCACATTACTAATGATGTTGTTGTCACATGTAATGAGGAGCATAATAACAGGTATGTCTTGAATAATGTAAATAGTTCACATTCAGTGAGTCAAAGTGAAATGTTAATTATTATTAATCCATCAGATTTTCAGTTAGATGATAACATGTATAGTTTACTTTTGAAAGGAATGAAATTTGTGCCAACATATGTTCTAGCCTTGACAGACATAATGTTAGAAATATGTGCTTTTTGTTGCAAACTACATTTAAAGGCATTTTTTTCTAAAACAAATTCAGAAAATGCAAATGGTAATGTAATATGCAGCACTGATGAGGATGAGGAACCATTGCTAGATTTGTCACTGCATGAAAATGAGTTAGTGGAAATTTTTGCTTATGAACAAGAGCTTGAAAATAATATGGACAGTGTTGAGGATGGTTTTTCATATTACATCGGCTATGGAAAAGTTAGTACTCCTAATGTTCCTAATGTTAGCACTTTTTATCCACCTAGAACTGTCTCAGCCATAATAAATTTTGAGAAGGTGTTATGCCAACAGTTGGAAGTTGAATATAAGACGTTTTAGGACAGTTATAAACCCCATAACTTGAAAAAGCATGAACAGAATGCATTAAGGCAGTTAAGAAACTTGAATAAAGATTATGTTTTTGCACAGGCAGATAAGTGGGGTCATTGGTTAATAATGTCTAGAGTGAAATACAACAATATGGTGAAGGGATTGTTGCAGGAAGTTGGTGTTTATGAACAGGTGCAGTCAAATGTTCTGGATGCATATAATGACTTGGTGCTGGAATTACTTGAAAAGGGAGAGACTGGGATTTTTTTTCTACCACTGATGTCAAAATGTTACATGTAAAATATCCTAGAATGGCTAAGTTTTTTGCCATTCCCAAGGTACACAAGGACTTAACAAATCCCCCTGTGAGAACCATAGTGTCAGGGGTGGGGGGATATCTCCAGAATATTGGCATTTTTCTGGATGCACAGTTGAAAGAGCATTTGAAGTGAGTCCCTTCACACATTAGAACTGGTAAAGAGCTCACAGACACTTTAGGAGGTACTGAGTGGCAAGAGGATGTTTTCTGGGCAACTGTTGATGTTAAGTCCTTGTATACCAATATTTCTCATTGGTGGGGTCTGGAAGCAGTAGCCAGACTATTGGGGGAAGGTCACAGAACAAGTTATATTTTACAGCTGTTGGAGTTTGCACTGACACACAATGTATTTAGTTTTGAGGACAATTTTTTTCTACAGAGAACAGGAACTGCTATGGGGGCATATTTTGCCCCATCTTATGCCATAATTTTTATGTTTTTTTTTTTTTTAGGAGAGCTGTGTTTATAGGAATACATATTATATTGATGATTTGTTTTTTATATGTAGTGGGGAAATTAGTCTTAACCTGGATGACAAATAATCACCTTGGCCTCAACCCAAATAAAACAAAACTCTTGCTCTTTACGCCCCAAAAAAGTACCACCATTAATATATCTGATTTCAATATTTTCTCCTCCAACAAGACTGCCTTAGAGGTAGTTTCCTATACTAAGTTACTTGGCATAACCTTAGATGACAACTTAACCTTTGACCAACACATGCACAATACCATAAAAAAAAACACACCAAAAACTTGGTAGCCTCTACCGACATAAACACTTTTTAAACTATTCTACTAGAAAAACACTTGCCCAAACTTTTCTCCTACCTTCTCTACTCTATGGTACCCCCCATTCTGACAAATATTCAATCTTCATTAAAAAATAAAATGGAGAGCTGTTATAACAAAATTGTTAAATTTGTTACTGGAGCAAAGTATTCCTCCCACCACTGTCACTCATTACAATCCATGAACTGGCTAGAACTCCCACAACACCTAACTTACATACAACTAGCCACAGCACACAAATTCATCTATAATTCCTCCAAATGCCCAGCCCTGGCTTCACTTCTTACTATTTATCAACCAAACCATTTGCTAAGATCTGAAAATCAATCACTTATCCAAGTTAAGAGACCTAAACTCCTTGTAGGCCAATACCTTTACTCTTTCACTGTAGCTAAATTCTGGAATGCCCTTCCACCTTCTCTATGGACTATAAATAATGCCCCATCATTCAAAAAATCACTCTACCAACATCTCTCCTCTCATTGGCTATGCCCTTGCACCATCCCCAATTCCTCAGTCACCTGATTACTAACCTGACTCATCTCTCAGATACCAACACTCTTCTTCACTCTCCCTATTGTGCACTCACCCTTAATCACAGCACAGTGTGCCTCACCCTGCCTCACATGGTGTGTAAAAATTGTGTAAGTGCAGATTATCATTATCTGCCTGATCTACTGAATACCTGCCAAGCACCCGAGTCTTCCACAAAATGTTGCTATACATTGCCTATGTTACTGTGTCACTTCTGACTCCTATATTATTCTATTGTATATTGTTAAATGCTGTTATTACTCTTGTATATTGCTAAATACTGTTATTAACTCTGTAAATAATCTTTAATTATGTTCTTTTTTTTTTTGGAGTTTTTCTCCCCGGCCCTCCACTGAAAATGAGCTCATTTCAGCCCAGTGGACTTTCCTGGGTAACAAAAGCAAATACATAATAATAAATAAATGTTGGAACTAAATCAGAATCAGTATGGCATTACAGTATCCTACCAAACTCATAGACATAAGATACAGTTTCTAGATTTGGTGCTCTTTGTGGATAAAGACAAGCTAGTGTCTTTTAAACCATTTTATAAGGAAACAGCGGCTAATAATTTTTTGAGTGCAGACAGTATGCATCCAAAACATTTACTTGATTCTCTCCCTTATGGAAAATTCAAGCACGTTAGTGACAATGCTCATGACAGAACCACATTGGATGGGGAATTTAACATTGTTAGATGCAAGTTGGTGAAGAGAGGGTATTCTAGCCAGGCGTTAAATAGGGCTGAGGAAAAAGTGCTGCTCTGAGAGTATGGAGTCATGCAATATATCATGGGCATGGAGATTATCATAAAGTGGGCAAGGATGACATCTTTTTTGTTAACAAATTTTCCCCTTTTTCAGCTACATTGAAGGTTTTACTGCACAGGTTTTGGCCTATTACACAGCAGGAGGAAGAAGTGGGCAATATTTTCAAGGGAAGGATTTTTTTTTCTCATAGTAGATTTCACAATCTGAAGGAATTATTGAATATCAGGGTAAATAGCATGGAAACTGGTTCTAACAGAGTAGGCACCTTTAGATGTGGACGGTGCAAGTTGTATGAGAAAGTCAAGAACATTGCAGGTACTTTGATTAATGGAAAGACATTCATTGCCATGAGATCTTTCAATCGCATTACCAGTGGGGTTGTTTATGCCATTGGATGTGATTGCCTACCTGTAAAGGGTATATAGGCCAAACCTGAAGAATGGTGAAAAGAAGAATTGTAGAGCATTTGGGGGATGTGAGGCATGTTAGACTTAATAATCCTGTGGCCCAGCACTTCTACACTGTTCACAATAGTAACACTAGCAATTTATCTTTTTTCTGTTTTAAACAAACCTTATACAGTACAAGGCATGGAATATGGACGCATTTTGTTAAGGATGGAAAGTAGATATATTATTAATTTTGGAACTTTATGGCCCCATGAGCTTAATATGGAGTTAGATTTACATGTATAGGATGAAATGTTTTAGTATGCATTATTTTATAAATGCATAGATATATAGGATGAATGATTTATATGTATGGGGTAAAATATTTAAATATTTATAGGTGCATTGGCATGAACTTCTTAAACTATTAAGTTAAATGCAATAGGAATGTAAGGGGTTGCATTTTAAAAATTTTTTGATGCACTTTAAATGTTTCTGAAGCACTTTAATTGCTCAGGATGCACTTTATATTTAAATTTTCTTGACTCACTGACTAATTGATCAACTATTGTAGAGCAAAATGTTTTAGTATTTGTTAATCTAGAGATGTATAAGTGCTTTTGTATAAACTTGCATTTTAAAAGTTTTTTGATGCACTTTAAATGTTGTTGAAGCATTTTAATTGCTCAGGATGCACTTTAGATTTAAATTGTCTTGACTTATTGATTAATTGATCAATCATTGTAGGACAAAATGTTTTAGTATTTGTGAATCTGGAGATGCATAATTGCTTTCATATTAACTTCTTAAATTATAATGTTAAATGCTATAGGAATGTAAGGGGTTGCATTTTTTATGTTTTGATTCACTTTGAATGTTTGTGAAGCACTTTTCTTGACTCACTGATTAATTGATCAATTATTGTATAATTGAATTGAATAATGAATGTAGTGAAATGTATATAAAGTACACCATTCATGTGCATGATTATTCCCTGGAAGGCTTGATGCCCAAGTACTAGGAAGTCAGTAAAAGTGGATGGTGATCATTTCTCCATTTGTTCACTGTGTTTTTTTTCTTTCTTTGATGAGTTGGTTCATGAAGTGGTGTTTTTGGAGAGGTAATAATGACCAATCTGCCTCAGACAAGATATGGCAGTAAGTGGTCAATGAGATTACTGCTGTCAGAGCAGGTGAGAAAAACTTACTCCCCGATATGAAACCAGTTAAGTGATATGATAATCTCTGTCTGACGTAGTGTGGTTGCAATTGCCTAGGAACAAGTGCTTATAGGGGGTGGTCCTGCTACCGAACCACCATTACCTGAAACAGAAGATTTCCTGTCCAATGTCTGAGATCCAGATAGCCTGGCAGAGAGTTTTACAGAATCCTTGATGTTGGTGCAGATATGGATGACAGACCCAGAGTATCATAAGCAGACATTACAGGTATGCAAAATGCAAGTGCCATTGTTATATCTTTATATGTGTATATCTTAGATGTCTGAAATATACATGCATAGAAAGAGGGTCAGCAATAGCTGTGAGTCAGACTACAGTCATACAAAAATATAGGAGGTGTTTTTTTCTGGGGTGATCTAACCATTCACTACATTTTTTGTATGAGAACATTTTCAATCTGCACTTGTGAAGGGCATTGTTTTCTATTTCCTGTTTCATTTGTATTGTGATACTTACCAGATTTCTTTCCTTTCCATTATTCACATACAGGCACTTCTGGATTTCAGGCTGCCAGCCCAACTGCTTATGATAAGCACACATTTGCTTATTGTTATTACTGTATATAAAGTACATTCACATCTATATGACAATAAAGTTTGTGTTGCTTTAGCATCTGTTTGAGGTTAACATACGTTTCGTGTAAGGAAAATATGTGATCAGTTCTCTCTTTTATTTTTTTAATGCTTGTTATCATAGGTGATCCTGGGAGTTGCACTGTGGAACTCCTACCACCTGATGATGGAGTATTGGTAGCCTCTGATGATGATGGTGGTGAGGAAGAAGATGCACAGTCTGGGGATTCAGAAGGTCAGTCTGACACTGCGGTTGTGGCTCCCACATCCCATGCTCATATTTTGGACACAATCAGTATGCTTATGCATACCCATGACAAAGTGACCTCTGATGCAGGACAGGCTGAGGGTGACACAATTGATCAGGACAGTGTGGTTACTTCATTTGCATAACTGGTTGCTTTTCCTGTTAGCTATTGTTAGAGTTCTGAAGAAGTCTGGATAAGAAGGAAGGACTAAAATGTGAAGTTGTATGCTGCTTATATTAAAGAATACTTTAGCTTTGGCTGTCTAACCGGTGATTTTTTTTGTTTTTATTGTGAGGGTATAGTGCAACACAGGTGGGTGCTCAGAGGAGGCCTGTGGTCCATTCTCCTCCTGATGCTGGTGTGTCTCTAGGTGCTGCCAGACATATATGTAGGTCCATAGTGAAGGCACAGTTGCATTACCCAGGGCCTCGGAAGAGACAATGTGACTACAAAACATCATACATTCAGATGTGAGTGACTCCTGAACCATCTGGGAAACTGCTTGGAAAGGATGATTGACACACTAGATTGGGCAGTATCTGTGATGAAACATCTGTGAGGGGATGGTGTACATCCATGTGACCAGAGAGCAGCTACATCTTCTGGTGTTAACAGATGTGACCATGCAAGGTCCTACTGCTACAGTGACACTATATCCACTGCTCCATCAATGATTGCATTGTCCACATCCAGACAGAATAGGTCATGGGGTCATTGTCCTGGACAATGTCATGAGGAGAGTTCATTCAATAGATATGGCTCACATTCAGGTAACACCCCAATTTCTATGAAAGCGGTGGAAGTAGCAGGGTGTACTCCTGGTCAGGGGCAATGATGCTGAAGTGACTACTTTATCATGCATAACTCACACCTGTCCGAGATACCAGGGGCAGACACATGCACACACACATACACACACACACACACACACACACACACACACACACACACACACATTCACATGCACACACACACACACACACACATTCACATGCACACACACACACACACACACACACACACACACACACACACACACACACACACACATTCACATGCATGCACACACACATACACACACATTCACATGCATACACACACACACACACACATACACACACATTCACATGCATGCACACACACACATACACACACATTCACATGCATGCACACACACACACACACACACACACACACACACACACACACACACACACACACACACACACACACACACACACACACTGAAAAAAAAATCACTTGCCCACATCACTTCAGTCAGATTGGAAATATCTAAGCAGTACTTTCAAGTGCTATACATCTTTTGTTACTGGCCCTAAACAATAAATACTGTGATAGATACATGTGTTTCTTACTTGCACACATTTGCTTCTTTGGTGTCAGCCTTGACCTCCTATCCCCCACTCTATGCAAATGATGGTGACTGTGCCATGCCTTTGCACATCTCTTTGTGACTTAGGATTGCTTATATGTCTGATGCACACAGACAATAGCTAATATTTGCTTAATCAAAGCTTGCATTTACCAAAATGTTTTGCATAAGAAAAGTTGCTGATTACTTCATCATCCTCATTTGTGAATGATTGCTTCTGTAGTTGTTTAACCTCATTGTGTTTTAGTTAGTATTGTCATTACTGTATTGGAAGCACTAGTTACTCCAGTCTTGCTTTTTGGTATAGTTGCGCAAATGAGGGTATAATTGACCTCTCCCATGTTTTATAGATGATGGACAATTGAAATTCTCAATGCACTGTATTGCTTGTAATACATAAGTGAATATAGCAAAAATGTATTTTATTTATTTATTTTACATTTCTTTACTGGGATGTTCTCATTGGGTAGTAGCCCATTTTCAGAGTAGCCTCGGGGAGAAAAGCTCCAATGACAAATTTTAGCAATACAAACATAGCAATTTAGAGCAGAATTTACAATAAACACAGTAAGAAATTATTGCAATAAACACAGTAAAAAACATAGTATGTCATCAAGTATTAATACATACAAAAGCATAGTAAATTAGGTATGTAATAGGTGCAGTTTCAGTGTGAACAGATTTCACAGTAACACCTAGTACTGGGGGGAGACAGGCTTGAGAGTGAAGCCTCCTACAGAGTAAAATATGAAGGGTCAAGTGACTAGAAAGAAGAGATAACTAAGAAGAGTTTGAGAGGAGGAAATGTGAATTAAGAGTGAGGGGAGAAAAACACTTTTCCAGGGGTGATGCAGGAACAGAGCCATTTGTTGTTTAGGTGTTCTTTAAGAAGTTTAAATTTGGAGGTAGTAGGGGTATTAAGTATATGTTGGAGAATGCAGTACCATATTTTTGCAATTTGATGTGTGAATAAGGAGTCACCAAAAGAGCTGTTAGATTTATACACTTTCAGAAGTAGTTTGATGGTTGAGTAGAGGGTACAGGTGGTATTATAAGGTTGAACTAAATCTGACAGAGTAGATATTACTGACATAACTGCACACTTCAGATAAATGTATTGCTTTGGGGAGGGGCATACACATATTTCCATATGAGAGTAATCAGCTATATTATTTATTATTTTTTTCTTTACAGGTTTAACATTTACCTTGTCATTACTGCTGGTACAAATTGTAGCCTTGTGAAATGTCTCTGTCTGATGCTATTAGAACATAGCTACTACATGGTTAAGTAAAAGTTGTGCTGTTTGACAGGCATTGATTTACCTATTTGTATGTGGGGGCAGGGGATCTTTAGCTCTGGCCTAGGTGGTGAATGTGTGTTTGTGTGTGTGTGTGTGTGTGTGTGTGTGTGTGTGTGTGTGTGTGTGTGTGTGTGTGTGTGTGTGTGTGTATGTGTGTGCGTGTGTGTACTGTCCCTTGCATCTTAGCTGGAGCCAGGGCATACTGTGCAGCACCATCTGCAGCTGATAGCTGTCCAGTAGATTCCTCATCTAAACATTTTGCTGCTGCTGATCATGCCTGTGGCTCTTGAAACCGTGGTCTGGCTGCTTGCTGTCCATGTTTGACCTGTTTCTTGAGTATCATATTATGTAACAGCACAGACTGTAAATATTTTGGCAGAAGTTCCTGGATCATACTGCAGTGCACCTCCTGATGGATCTAGACAATGGAACTTTGATTTTAGCAAGTCCTAGTTTGATAGTGGGCCTTGCTGTATCATTGCTCATTGGGTTATGTTGGTTTCTCATGGGTGTCATGAACCAGGGCCCAAGTGCATAACCTGCATTCCCCACTAGATGTCTTTGAAGAATGTCACCCTGGTGTACAGCTCACAAGTGTTCCATATGTGTGAGTCATTGAAACTGCTTGGGTTACTTGCACAGACATTGTAGAAGATCCCTTTGGCATTACAGATGATCTAAATGTTTATAGAATGGAAACATTTTCTCATGATGTACCTCCTTTGCTGTTCTGCAGGTGGGGCTTTTTTCTATATGTGTGCAATCTATGGCCCCCAACACTTCAGGAAGTGTGTTACTGCACAAAATTCTTGCATGGTTCTCGGTCTCTCCTGCATAACTCCTAGGAAGCAGAAATACTCCCTTGAATGTAGTAGTATTGCATTAGAAACTGATGTAATATTCTCTGCCATGCTGGATTGGTTAATACACATGTACTTCATTGTTTTATGCTTTCATTAGCATATTCTGCTGTTTCTCTGTTTGGGAGCTGTACATGTCATGTAGGACCATTTAATAAATACCAAATAGCGCACGAACATGATAGCTGCAGTTCATGTAGCTGTTAATGAATCTGTCCCACTGTTCAAAACCTTGTTTAATATCATTTATTGCTTGAAGAGTAATAGAAATCATTACAAACATCATGTAGCAAAATAGATTTTGCATGACTGTTTTGCATAATCATCTTCATGATATCAGGACAATATTCAGTTTATCCTTGATAAGAACAGCCAAACAGATTTGCCAACATAAAATGGCATACAGGTACACAGCTAAATTAGCAATAAATTCAATAGAATAGTATTGAAATCCCTTAAAACAATGTAACTTGTTAATGCGATTAAAACAGATTATATAAAATCTTACAGAATCAATAATGTCTGCAAGAACATATGACTCAAGGTTGTTGTCATAAGGCTCTAAATGCTTAAAAATAAGATTATTATTTAATGTAGTGAGAATAGAAACAGCAGAGGTCTGCAAAGAGAGGTGCAATGCTACATTTGGGGAAACCGAGGATGGAACGTAGTATATGTGAGTTCCAAATATTACAATAGTAATGTGTTGTAATTTAAGGGAATCCTGTAAAGTCCTATTCCACTATTACACTGCATTGGAAGACTCAGCTGTGATAGTTTAATTCTTTGATCTCTAGTTAGACTACACAAATATTTTTATGATGTAGTTTTAAAAACATGACTGTTGGAAACATAGATAGAAAAAAAAAATAAAAAAAAACAAGTAATCTCCGTGGTATCCCCGAAGTCTCAAAACAACCCACTAAAGTGTAGTGGGTCTTAAAAACAAAACAGTGTAAGAAACTTCTCTGCATGGAAAATTTTCAGTCCATATATTTCTAGTTAATCACTGTATATTAATCAGATCAGACAATAGTAGTAGAAGTAGCGAACGTAAACTCGTCAAGTCAAAAAGTAATAATAGAAAATATATAATTCTACAGTATTACTAAGTATTTGAAAGTAATCCAAGCAAGGCAGGCAGTCTGTTTCCAGTTGAAAATCCTTTATTAAGTACACAGACAAGCGATCCAAGTAAAACAAAAATAGAGTAATAATTTCCTTACAAGCTTTCTAAATATATATATACTTTTTATCAGGCATGGGAGTGGTTTACTGTGCTGTAAAACAAAGTGTTATTGGTACACATGTTAAATTCACATCCCTTCCCCCATCAGTGTGACATTCCATTACATTGTGAGGTTCTTGTACACAGACCTGAAGAAGTCTAGAAGGACGAAAGCGATCTTTGTTAAGAATAGGTTATGAAAATAGAAACTGATTTTTACATGCAAAATGTATATGTATATATTTATATATAATTTTTGAGCGCAAAATGAACTAAGGTTGATATATTTCCAGCCATGTAGTATATTGCCTTGTATAAAATCACAGACTTAATAATTTGGTTAAATAAGATGTACCATTAAAGTACATTAGGGCTATATATTATTATGACAGCTACTAGGTAGGGCAGGACCAGCTCGAATGTCACACTGATGGGGGAAGGGATGTGAATTTAACATGTGTACCAATAACACTTTGTTTTACAGCACAGTAAACCACTCCTATGCCTGATAAAAAGTATATATATATTTAGAAAGCTTGTGAGGAAATTATTACTCTATTTTTGTTTTACTTGGATCGCTTGTCTGTGTACTTAATAAAGGATTTTCGACTGGAAACAGACTGCCTGCCTTGCTTGGTTTACTTTCGAATACTTAGTAATACTGTAGAATTATATATTTTCTATTATTACTTTTTGACTTGACGAGTTTACGTTCGCTACTTCTACTACTATTGTCTGATCTGATTAATATACAGTGATTAACTAGAAATATATGGACTGAAAATCTTCCACACAGAAACATAGAAACAAACAGGTAATTAAAACAATCACCAAAAATGATCAGTCAGTTTATTATAAAAATGTGTGAGACCAGTGTCTCTTTCAGAAATAAATCAAATTTCTACTCCTTTAGTAAAGGCTTGTTTTAATATATGTGACATATGTGATCTGCTAAAATACATTAAGAATAATTATTGTCTTACACTTGATAAAATAGTTGGAATACAAACTAGTAATTTGTGTATGAGTGAAAAAATAACTTTTAGTGATTCTTTTAAGCAGACTCTACTATTATCATTATATTTAATGCACTGAATATGACTATAATATCGTAAGTAAGTGTAAAAGGAGAGAACAGGATATAGGGAGCAAGATGTAGTGTAGTGAGACTAAATGAGGAGCTGAGGAGGGAAGAAAGGAGAGAAGGAAATATAAAATAGAAGTAGACTGAAAAGAACTGTTAGAAATAAATGGGACAATGACAACAAATCAGAAGGATCTATAAAAACCGGATATGTATCTAAATACTGTACTGTATATATTCGAGCTATTTAAATGGCCATATAAGATGAGGAATGTGATTCCCAGAAAAACTAAAGGTATCTAGACCTTGCTAATATATGAATCCAGTCAAAATGTATATTATACAGGTAAATAACCAATGAAAGTAATATACCTGTTATATGATATAATCAAATAGTGTATATAAATAAAATACCTAAATAAAATGAAATAAAATGAAATGAAATAAGTGGTGAATATTTGTCTATTAAATTTAAAGTGTAAATAACTAATTTATTTTCATAAATAATATTATTTATAATGATTATGCAGTATTTTTAATAAAAATTTTTAGTAAAATTTCAAATAAAATGTTTTCTATATTCACTTATTTATGGTTAATCTCCTACTCTTTAGTATAGGCTTTATGGGGATCCTGTCATTTAGACCTGGCTCCTGATCTGCTCGTAATCTAATCATCCAATTCATTTCGAACTCCTCAGTTCTATTCTTTATATCCCCTCCCCGAATGTTCACATAATTATTCTGTAAAGCCATAAAGTTAAAATAGTGATCACTAGATGTCATAGCAACATGTTTTGATAGAGCATTATTAGTGGTTTTTGTCTTTATGTTATACAAATGTTCTCTTATCCTATCTCTTAACCGTCTGTCAGTCTTGCCCACGTAAAACGCTGGGCAAGCTGTACACCTGGCTATATAAACTATGTGTGTTGTATCACATGTTGCTTTTGCTTTTAACTTGTACTCTTGTTTGGTGGTAGGATGTGTTAAGTTAGTGGAGATGTCAATATATTTGCAATATCTGCATTTCATGCAGGGCCTGGTACCATACGATATCTCTGTATCAGACTGTTTCTGGTTTATTCTATTTGGCCCACATAGCATTCTATGTAAATTCTTTTTATTTTTGTATGTGTATTGTGGTAGATTACCTACTATATTCAGTATTTCTTTATCTACAGTTAATATATTCCAGTATTTCTCATATATTTGTCTAATGTCTCTGACATCCTGTGTATAATGTAATACAATTCTACTATGATTAACTGTTTTGGACATGTTCATTAATTCTGGTTTGTCCTTATAATTAGATGAAAAATAGGGCTGTGCTATATCCTTCCTTTCTTCAGTCACCTTCATAATTTCCTTTTCTATCTCTGTTTGCTTATATGACCTTACTATTAAATTTTCTTTAAGTCTAGTTATCTCTTTGTCATACCCTAGTTCTGTGGAATTTAACCTTGAGGTTCTCATGGCCTGACCTCTAACAATGTTTTTAAATATAAAACCTGGGTGCATGCTTTCTCTATGTAATAGTGTATTACGATAACAACTTTTTCTATGTATACCAGTGTTTAAACACCCATCTAGAATTTTTTCAATATATACATCCAAAAATGAGATCCTTTGGTTTGATATTTCTTCAGTGAATTTCAAATAGTTAGTGTGTGTATTTATTTCACGAACAAATTTATTTAGTTCTTTTAGGTCTGATTCCCATAAAAGGAAAAGATCATCTACAAATCTGACGTAAAACTTTACATATTTCTTGTAAGATTCCATTTCAAAGAGATGTACTATTTCCCAATCAGCCATAACTAGATTGGAGCATTGGCTTACATGATGTGCCCATAGCTACGCCATCCCGCTGTATGTAGATCTCATCCTTGAATGCAAAAACATTGTTATTCAGGACTATTTCAATCAAATCACATATTACTTCAACATGAGATTCACCATTTTTTGAATCATTATTCAATCTATTTTTTATACATTCAACCCCCATTTCATTGGGTATAGATGTAAATAAAGATTGAACATCTAATGTAACCAATAGTGTATCTTTGGTAACAGAAATGTTTGAGGTATGTTCATAAAGCTTTAGTAGAAACTGTTTGGTATCTCTAAGTATGTGTTCATAACTTTCAACTACGGGTCTGAGGACAGTTTCCAAATATAAAGAAATAGGCTCAGTTGCCCATCCTTTGCCTGCAACTATAGGTCGCATAGGTGGTTGTAGGGGATCTTTGTGAATTTTAGGTATACCTTGTATGCATGGTATGGTAGGATCCATCACCATGCAAAAATTGTATACCTCCTCACTTATTTTTCGTTGATTATGTAACATGTCTAAGCTATATCTAATTCTATTTATTATATTGTCTATTGCTTCCAACTTTATTTTAGCATAATATTCTGTATTATTAAGCATAGATTTCATGCTTTGAATATATTCTTTCATGTCCATAATAACTGTAGGTCCCCCCTTATCTGCTGGTCTGAGCATTATATTAGGATCTCTTTCTAAAACTTTTAATGCTTGACGTTGTTTATACGTCAGGTTTCCATACCATTTTTTCTTTTTCTGTTTCTCTTCATACATATATAAATCCTTTTCTACTAATTTGGTAAATGCATCTATTAGTGGATGCAAGTTAGGCACGAAAATACTAGGTTTATTTAATTTTTTATTACTAGTTATTTCATTGCCATAATCTAATTTTAATTGAACATTCCTGGTGAATAACTTCAAATCTGTCACTGTTTGGGTAATCTCACTTTTTGTTGAAGGAATAAAGGTAAGTCCTTTTTCCAATACTTCTTTTTCCTCTTTGTCTAATTCTCTATGGGATATATTCCAGATAATGGAATTCAAGTCCCTTGCCACATTTTTTTGATAGTTGGGCCTGTGTATTCCTGGTCCATCATTCTCCTTTTTTGTCGTCCTCTGCTCATTGAGCGATTTCTTCCTTTTGTCCAAGCTTGCGCTATGGGGAAAGGGACTGTTTCTTTAATATTTTGGTTATTTACTCTTTTTTGCTGTCTATCTTTTTTATTTAAATGCTCATCCTCTTTTTCTCCTAGTTCCACTATTTCTTCTATTTCTTCCCCTACTAAAATTAAATTATTGGTATTCTGGGGAGTAGAAACACCATTTTCGTCATCACTATTGTGATGAACCAAGGCTGTTGTAACTACTACATTCCTATCTATATTAGTCTGATTTCTCTGTTCTATTTGGTTAGTATTTTTTACAACTAGTCCTTTAGTTCCTTCTATATAATCCCCTTCATCTTTGTGGTTTTTACTAATATTTCTAAATTCCTTACTTCTATCTTGACATATTTTGTTATCTGTATTCGTTTTAAAGTTTGTTCTCGGCCAAGTAAAGACGTGGCCATTCGCAAAATCCTGTATATCTCGTTTAATTTTACTCTGTTTCTGTTCTGTTAACTTTTTTTCATATAAATAAATATCATCTAATAACTTCTCCAACATTTTATTAACTATAACATCAGGATAAAGTTCATATATCTGTTGCTGTTGTTTCTTGATTGTTTCTCTCAAGTTCAATTCTTCTGGAAGGAAATATGAGTTCAATAGTTCCATATATTTGATACTTGTTTCTATGTTAATTTGTTGCCATTTGTATAATAAATCTTGATATACAGTTCCTGTAGTTGGCATCTTCAGTATCCGAAGTCCTCTTGGAATGATTTTTCTTTTGATACAGACTTCAAAATGTTGGCGTTGTAATTGCAGTCTCTTCATTCGTGAAAAATTGTTTTCCATTTCATTTAACATAGACGATAGGCCCAAATAATCACTGTTTGAGATGTTACTATTTTCTTCAATTGCAACATCATATGTCATGAGGTGGTTTACATCTTGGTTAAGTGCCTCATCAAACCTATTTTTCTTCTTCCTATTAGCATCAGGATTATAAGGCAATTCAATGCCTACATTCAAAAATTCTGCCATGTTAATGCAGTAGTAGATTATTATCAGTACAATAAATAGAAAACAAATATTTACTACTGCAAATACATTTTGCCTCGACCTGGATCCATATATTAGCAAGGTCTAGATACCTTTAGTTTTTCTGGGAATCACATTCCTCATCTTACATGGCCATTTAAATAGCTCGAATATATCCAGTACAGTATTTAGATACATATCCGGTTTTTTATAGATCCATCTGATTTGTTGTTATTGTCCCATTTATTTCTAACAGTTCTTTTCAGTCTACTTCTAATTTTATATTTCCTTCTCTCCTTTCTTCCCTCCTCAGCTCCTCATTAAGTTTCACTACACTACATCTTGCTCTTTATATCCTGTTCTCTCCTTTTATACTTACTTACGATATTATAGTCATATTCAGTGCATTAACATACCATGCAGGGTAATATGTAATTTTAACATATATAGTTCATTTGCATTCACATTCCTTTCTTTATTTATAACACTGACTTGTTAATAATATATGTTATATTTGATGTTTTTAGTACTTGCATATCAGTTCATACAGGTAATTGATACATAATAAATTATGGAATTGATATAGGGGAACAAATGTCTCGTACACTCCAAC
The DNA here is from genome assembly GCF_019279795.1 of Protopterus annectens. NCBI lineage: Eukaryota > Metazoa > Chordata > Ceratodontiformes > Protopteridae > Protopterus > Protopterus annectens. Next base: position 474,869,276 of record NC_056735.1, read on the forward strand.
AATGACTGATTTTTATTTAAATGAGCAGTCTATGATTGTCTTGAAAATATGAAACTTTTACGTCTTAGATTCGTTCTGCAATGAGCAATAATTAGGTAGTTGCCAGACTTAAACATTATATAAAGATGTGTAGATGGAATCACGGACACATCTATATAAAAATATTATGATATAGCATAAGCAATCACTACGCGTTTGCAGGGCTTGAAATTACAATATAGATGTGCAGGTGTAGTTACGGACACCGTAACTAGTATGTCTTAGGATTTTTAATAAATTTTAAATGAGTGGTTTTTACGATTAAAAGTCAAGTTTTAATAGTTTAAAGATGAGGAAATTGTTTGGTTTTCTATTAAACAATGACATCTAATGTAAAGTGAATATTATGCATTTAATGTATTAATTAATATAATACAAGAGGAAATGACGTAATTTTATATTTTGAAATTTGAAGTTATAAAAGGGCCATTTGTCAAGCAATAGTAACGGCCCGAGGAAGCTAATTAAGTGAAAGCGCTTGCCTGCTTTTTCTTTGTGATATCGCATTAAAAGTTTTTACTTATATCGATGCTATTGAATTTATTCAAGTCTAAAAGGAATTGTGAAAAGCTGGATATATTGTATCTGTTTCGTACATGAACTGTTTAGTTTGCGTTACATAGTTCCATCCATTAAGTGGGGTGAACGCCCATACTGCACGGAAGACGGAATAGAGGGAAATGGTTTGGTTGTGATGTGGATGATTATACGTGAAGCAATATAAAAAGTTCGCATCAGTATTGTGAGTCTGATGTGAATGACTACATGTGAAGTTGCATAAACTGTTCGTACCAGTACTGCTAGCCAGAAGCCTATTTGTTGCAGTAATTTGAGCAAGAAACATTTTTTTGCAACTTTTTTGCTAACCTGAAATATCCGCTGAATATTGTTTTTTGCTGGATGTGGTCTTGGCGTTTTGGCATATTAACGCGCATTATTCCAGGTCACTGAAATTACCACTAAGGAAAACTAAATCCGAAGAAGTGAATACTGTTTGGATTTAAGAACCATCTGGTTCTATATAAGGTACTGAAACATTTTCATTCTCAACAACTAAGACTATTTTGTTCCTGAGACAGTGTTTTTTGGCATATTCTTCAGTCTAGCCTGCCATATTTCGACTGAAAATAATTGCCTTATAATTAATACCAGCTAACCCTTTTTGTGTTTATTACATGTACTTTATTGTTTTATGCTGCCATTAGCATATTCTGCTGTTTCTCTGTTTGGGAGCTGTACATGTCATGTTGGACCACTTAATAAATACCAAATAGTGCACGAACATGATAGCTACAGTTCATGTAGCTGTTAATGAATTTGTCCCACTGTTCAAAACCTTGTTTAATATCATTTATTGCTTGAAGAGTAATAGAAATCATTACAAACATCATGTAGCAAAATAGATTTTGCATGACTGTTTTGCATAATCATCTTCATGATATCAGGACAATATTCAGTTTATCCTTGATAAGAACAGCCAAACAGATTTGCCAACATAAAATGACATACAGGTACACAGCTAAATTAGCAATAAAGTCAATAGAATAGTATTGAAATCCCTTAAAACAATGTAACTTGTTAATGCGATTAAAACAGATTATCTAAAATCTTACAGAATCAATAATGTCTGCAAGAACATATGACTCAAGGTTGTTGTCATAAGGCTCTAAATGCTTAAAAATAAGATTATTATTTAATGTAGTGAGAATAGAAACAGCAGAGGTCTGCAAAGAGAGGTGCAATGTGTTATTGGTACACATGTTAAATTCACATCCCTTCCCCCATCAGTGTGACATTCCATTACATTGTGAGGTTCTTGTACACAGACCTGAAGAAGTCTAGAAGGACGAAAGCGATCTTTGTTAACAATAGGTTATGAAAATAGAAACTGATTTTTACATGCAAAACGTATATGTATATTTATATATCATTTTTGATCACAAAATTAACTAAGGTTGATATATTTCCAGCCATGTAGTATATTGCCTTGTATAAAATCACAGACTTAATAATTTGGTTAAATAAGATGTACCATTAAAGTACATTAGGGCTATATATTATTATGACAGCTACTAGGTAGGGCAGGACCAGCTCGAATGTCACACTGATGGGGGAAGGGATGTGAATTTAACATGTGTACCAATAACACTTTGTTTTACAGCACAGTAAACCACTCCCATGCCTGATAAAAAGTATATATATATTTAGAAAGCTTGTGAGGAAATTATTACTCTATTTTTGTTTTACTTGGATTGCTTGTCTGGGTACTTAATAAAGGATTTTCGACTGGAAACAGACTGCCTGCCTTGCTTGGATTACTTTCGAATACTTAGTAATACTGTAGAATTATATATCTTCTATTATTACTTTTTGACTTGACGAGTTTACGTTCGCTACTTCTACTACTATTGTCTGATCTGATTAATATACAGTGATTAACTAGAAATATATGGACTGAAAATCTTCCACACAGAAACATAGATAGAAACAAACAGGTAATTAAAACAATCACCAAAAATGATCAGTCAGTTTATTATAAAAATGTGTGAGACCAGTGTCTCTTTCAGAAATAAATCGAATTTCTACAACTTTAGTAAAGGCTTGCTTTAATATATGTGATCTGCTAAAATACCTAATTATTGTCTTACACTTGATAAAATAGTTGGAATACAAACTAGTAATTTGTGTATGAGTGAAAAAATAACTTTTAGTGATTCTTTTAAGCAGACTCTACTATTATCATTATATTTAATGTAATGTTGGAACTCAATAAATCATTATTCGGTTCAATGTTACAAGTAAAAATGTCATCTTTAAAATATTTATAGACAATAATATATTTTAAAGGATTTTAATTTCCGTTTATGTAACCTTAACTTTTCTTCATCAGGGCTACCGCAGATGTAGCTAGGGTAGTTTGAATGTTTGGAAATGCTTTGGATGTAAACTGTTCGGGAACATGACTGGAACTTTATGAAAGGTGACAATCTGACAGTGAATGTCAGTGGTGTTGTAACTGAGTGTGAGTGCCAGTCTGCCCTTCAACAGTAAGTACTAATGATAGTGATTTATTGTGGAGATGCTGTGGAAGATAATCACTTAGAAAAGTAATTCATACCACGATAAAAGTTTCATGAAAGAGCAGAGAGTATTCATTATGATGATAGGATGTTATTGAAAGAAGAAAGGACCTTAAGTATTAAAGCATTATATAAGAAGCCAAATGTCCAGGTTCAGCTTAATGGATGGCTGTCAGTTAATGTGAGTTTAAGGAAAAAAATAAGGCAGGGATCTGTTCTATCCATATGGATATATGTTTTGGTCATGAAAAGGATAACAGCAGAGGACAACTAGACTGGTGTAAAGTTGGGAATTAACAGATAAACATAGTAGAATAAACTTGCTTTGGGATGTTGGTATCCTGTTATTGGAGAACATATAGGGATTGCTACTTCAAGTGCTAAAGATATTTGAGGAGTTTAGAAAAGAATCAGGTTTAGTACACCATTCCAAGATGTTGTAGGGATAGGAGGAGGATAATTACAAAGTCTAGTGGAGTTGCCATGGTCAGAGGGAGGAAAGATATATAGGGATATGAGAATGTTCAACAAAATAGGAAATTAAGAGGAACAATTGAGAAGATCTAAGGGACACAATAGGGGGAATACTGGAAAAACAGAAACAAAATGATGAAGGCATTCAGTGGAAGAATAGAAGTGGTGATTGATGGTGCTACTATTATTAATGTACAAGTTGAGCCATGCACAGGTTAAAATAATGGCAGTATGGCTAGAGAAAATAAAAACAGTATGTGATAAATTTGTTTCAGAGGTAAAAGAGGTAATAGGTGAGCTTACCATTGATGGGGGAGGGGAAAGCAATTAAAGTAAGCCCCAAAACTCCATATCAACCTTAACAGCAGTCAGACTACATGCATTCTACAGAACAGACTTCAGGGCAAAGTAAAAGCAGATTCTGACTACAGCAGAAGTGTTTCATAACAGACTTCTCAGCAGCACACCATTGCTTTTCCAGACGGAAGACTGTGAACTCCATACAGAATAAGGCCATTGCAGAAAACACTACAGTAACTTCTTACAGAGCCGAACTTTCAGCAAGACACCACTGATATTCCAGATGTAAACATCATACAGAAAACAGCCACAGCAGATGACATACAGTAGTTGCAGCTGTCTGATTGCTGAGCAGCAGTGTTTACTCAAAGCACTACTTCATGAAAAGCCTCAAAGAGCATCAACAGACCAGCAATACTTCAATGTATACAAACTTCAGCTGTGTTCCTTCAGAATTTAAAATACATTATCCAGTTAACAGCAACATACTTCACCATTTCCACAAACTATCAAGTTTCCAGTATGACGTTATACAGCCAAGAAGCAAGCAAGAAAAAGTTTACAAAGTTTCTAGTTTACAGAATGTAAAATTTAAAGTCAGCGGTACATTTTGGATGGCTGGCTAAAGTTATTTTCAACCTTAGTATATTGTTGGGCACACTCTAACAGAAGTGACAGTACAGTTAAAACTTCAGACAACAGAAAACGTTAATCATAAAGTTATGTAAGAGTTTATGTACATTTTAGGTAATTCAGACAGTAATTATTAAAAAAGTTTAAACATCAATTACGGTACATTTTATAAATATGTCAAACAATACTTCTACAGTAAGAACACAAGTAAGTGTTTGGTTTAAAGTTAAAAATAGGTTAAGCTGTCTAAAAATTGTGTTCCAGAAATAAGATAAAAACCAAAAAGACCCAATGAGGAGGCTGTAGTTTCCAGTTTAAAAACACAGTTTTAATCCACAGAAAAGAAGCACAAGTGCTTTCATAGGTACAAATCCCATTTCTTCAGATGCTAACACCTATTGGTTTAAATACACACAGAAACACCTGAAATAATTAAATGGTGACATCATCTTAAAGCTGCACTCATAAAAAAATTCATGACCAAAAATATTATACATCTACCTGCCTATATTTCAGTTACACATCTAAACACAGTACTTAAATTTTAAAAGTGTAAAAACATTACTATAAATACTGTATAAAATGTATATAATTATTTACTATGTATACACAAAGCACATATTTTCACCTGGTAAAAGGTCTTTTCTTTAATAAGGGCTTGAGGGGAACATACTCGTTCATTCCAGAATCAGCATTAGCTCTCAACCTTACTATCCATTCTGCTTCTAAATTATTTGTGATACTTCATATGTCACCACCTCTAATACTCTCAGGTTGTTGTTGTTGTGTCTTTCGGCTTTTCCCGATTAGGGGTTGCCACAGTGGAACTCCGGTCCTCTAATGATTGGCAGTAGATTTTTACCTGCCGAGTTGCCAGCCCTGATGCACAACCTTCAATGAAGGTACGCCCATTCACTCACGTCTCCACACAGGAGACGCTTTAGCTGAGAATCGAACAGGAAAATGTCTTACTGTGAGGCGACAATGCTACCGCAGCACCACCATTGCAGTTACCTCTAATACATATACCCTACTAATAACTAAAAACTTAAATGTGTTCAGAATTAGTTTCATTCACATGTTTGGCTAAAGCACTTAAATTATCCTTTTTATTAATATGGTATAGATGCTCCCTGATTCTGTCTCTTAAGCACCTATCAGTTTTCCCAACATAAAATGTTTTACATTCTAAACAATGTGCTAAATAAAGCACATGTTTAGTTTCACAGGTAGCATACTTTCAAAAAATAGTCTCCTTTTCAGGGACAAATTGTTCTTCAACAAAAATTTTGGTTCTATGTCTTTCATCGCCTTAACTTGATTATCACTAGTTAAAATTCCCCAATATTTCCTTACAATATCCATATACATGCCTACATTTGAAGAATACTCTAAAGGTACTCTCAACTTAGTGATACTTTTCTTATTATTCTTAGATTCTTTCCTGTTTGCTGAAAAGTAAGGTTTGGCATTAGACTGTCGTAATTTTACAATCTGCTGAATATTATTATCCAAAAATGATTCAGTGTACCCTCTAGCCATCAAATTATTTCTGACTACTTCAGTTCGTTTTTGAAAATCATCATCATGCACATTCAGCCTAGAGGCTCTGTAGACTTGATTTTTAACCACATTTTTAAAAATATGCGGTGGATGCATACTGTTTTTAGACAGAAGATGATTAACATGACAAACTTTTTTATATTGTTTAGTGCATACTTCTCTATCATTCTCAACTACTATTGACACATCTAAGAAATTAATATTATCTTCTGATTGTACTGTTGTAAATTTCAAAAAAGAAGTACTACTATTAATGTACCCTTCTAAACTCCATAGCTCATCATATGTAGCCTTGGTGATAGTTTTGTTTTCAGTTATTCTTCCGCTTGTGTGATAGTTTAGTTTTCTGTTATTCTTCTGCTTGTGTGATAGTTTTGTTTTATGTTATTCTTCTGCTTGAGTAATAATTTTGTTTTCTGTTATTCTTCTTCTTGTGTGATAGTGTTGTTTTCTGTTATTCTTCTGCTTGTGTGATAGTTTTGTTTTCTGTTATTCTTCTGCTTGTGTGATAGCTTTGTTTTCTGTCATTCTTCTGCTTGTGTGATCGTTTTGTTTTCTTATTCTTCTGCTTGTGTGATAGTTTTGTTTTCTGTTATTCTTCTGCTTGTGTGATAGTTTTGTTTTCTTATTCTTTTACTTGTGTGATAGTTTGTTTTCTGTTATTCTTCTGCTTGTTATCACCACACTTGTGTGATAGTTTTGTTTTCGGTGTTCCAGAAATGTTTATTTAAATTTAAAAGTTATTAGTTCAGGAATGTTACTTCTTTCCAGATGCAAAAGGGTTAAATCACAGAAGCACACTGCAATACACTATCTCATGATTCACAAAATGAGTCAGTTTCTGTCAGTAAGTCTTGTTTACAGACTTAAGACATCAGTGTAAATGGGGTCTATGTCAGAACACCGAAAAATCAAAAAATTGAATGCTCACATGAGCGAATAAGCAGGAACTCAAAATCACTATTGTGGGGGGCTGCACCCCCACCCCCACTAAATATATATTCTTACCCTGAGATAGCACTAGAATGAGGAAAAAGCAAATATTCTGATCTTCACTGTACTGCAATCCAAAAAAACTAAATATCGAATTCCTGATTTTTCACTCATGTGAGCGCTTGATATTTTAATTTTTTGTTGTTCTAAAATAGACCCGTGTAAATGCTACAGTACATGTAAATCAAGATATAAATTTAAGTTATAATACAATTTCAAATACAAATGTTCGGAATGTAATAAATTCTAATTTACATGTAATTCAAACAACAGAGTTAAATAGCAGTATTGTAAATGCAGATGTACACACAGTCAATGTATGTAACATGCAAATTTCCCAACCAAATATAAAGCAAACATTTGTAAAATCTCAAGTTCACATTATTTCAAGTACAAATGTTCAGAATGCCATAAATTTTAATTTATTGTTTCCAGAAGCCAGTTTAAATATTGCACTGAGGGGGATAAGAGGAATCAGAGTACAGATTTTGATCAGTCTGATTAAGTAAACACAAGCATAAATGATATACATATTTCAGAGCTAAGTAAAAGGGAAATCCATACCCTAGCTGAAATCAGTATTGTTGCTAATTCTATAAAACCAAATCATATATCTGTCATTGTTTAAGGCTGAAAGAAATGACAATATTTAAGTGTTTATAGAAAAAATATGGAATTATATATTGATTAATACAAACAAATCAACTTCAGTTACAAATATACCTTTATTAGAGGTCATGAATGCAGTTTTTGTCAAGATTTAAAGGGTCAAAGATTACAACAGTTAACAGTTTGAAAGTGTAACAACTCCATAAAAGGTATGGACATGTCATCAGATTTATATGTTGTTTTAGACTTCAATAACAAGATTTTTATGGAACAATAAAAATGCTACAGAATATACAGAAATGCACACAAATGACACTTGTAAAAATTTGCATGCAGTAAATTGTGCAAATGTATAGAATTTGAAGAATCGGTTATATGACAGGAACATGCAGATTTATGGGTTAAAGATAAAATAGATTCCAGTCCAGCTGATGCAGCTGAACTGCTCAGAAAGGCATATTGTGCATGGCCAGTGAGAAAAAAAGGGGCAACAGTTTGTGCAGAGTATACCAGATATGACAGTCAAGTTAATTTGCAGAATAAAGGGGTTACAGTCACAGATTTAACAAATGAATGTTTTATGTTATTGTTTTGTTTAGCAGACATTGTTATTGTGGCAGTAAAGTGTTGCAATGCATAAATAATATTTTAATACAGGCAGAGACAAAAAGGCATTCATAGACATTAAATAATGTTTTGCTAGTTTACAGAATGTAAAATGTATAGTCAATGCTACATTTTAGAAGTGATAGTACAGTGAAAACTTTAGATCCCATGCAAGAAAAGAGTGCATCCTAAATATTAGGTGCCATTAAAGCCACAGGTTCAACTCCTATGTTATACTTGTATAAAGGGCAGCCAAGTAAAGTTCAAGAATTAGATCAGTTCAGCTCTAGCAATAAATGTGTACACTATATGAAGAAACTTCACATACTTGTGAAAAGGACAGACAAGTAAAGTTCCAGAATTAGATCAGTTCATACTATATAAAGTAACTTCACATACTTGTATAAAGGACAGACAAGTAAACTTCCAGAATCAGATCACTTCAACTCTAGCAATAAATGTATCTAAGTAAACAGTTCAAGATTGCATATATTTCCTGTAGAAAGTACAGTCTACCAGATTACAGGCCAGTTAAGTGAGCTGAATTAAAGAATGTTCTGTATGCCATAACACATTATGGTAAAGATCAATTTAATATTCTTAGTGACAGCTTATACAGTTACAGTTCTTACTATTTATCCAAAAAAATTGTAGACAGTAATGATAAATCTTTATAACATTCAGTACTACTGAAAAATTAAGTGACGTCAGCTGAAGGAATGGCTATGTTAAGAAAGTGGATGGAGTTTCACACACAGACTTGAGGGTCACAAAGGTTAACGGTTAAGATTAACTTTATAGAGGTGCAGACATGCAAAAATATTGAAATATTAATACAGTGTTAGATTACTACTTTAGTTATATTTGAGGTTATGGCAGGAAAAAAAAAAACAATGCAACTGAGATTTCCACTTGACTTAATAATAAAGTTACTGCCTTTCCCTTTCACTGTAGTACATTATCAGTTCAGTTTCAGACTTGCATGAATGTATTTATCAGTAACACTAGTTTAATTCACTATAGTACATTATCAGTTTGCTTACAGACTTAGAAGAATTTATTAGCAGTATATGTTTATTTCATGCAGAAAAATGTAAATAAAGTCAGGGCAACAAGAAATGCTATCAGTTTATAATTGTTAAAGCTGCACATGTTATTTTAAGGACCTGATACCTTTTTTCCACATTGATTTTAAATACAATCAAAAACATCAGTCACCCAGCCTTGCACAAGAGATGGAGAAGGGGAGGTTTTGAAGGCCTAAAACACAGAAATGGACAGTTAAATAGCCTCCAATACCTCAGCAATGTCTATTACAATGCAGAGTAAGGCTTAAACCTGGCAAGAGCTGTGCTGTACAAGTCAACTATCTACAGAAAATATGTGTACAACTGATGTGCATTTATGTAAATTAGTTAAGGCAAATATGTAAATGCTCTCATGTTTTCAGACTGTTGTATATCACTACTAGTTTTCAGTTTATGTTTTTATCTATGTTTAGACAATATGGACAGAAAAAGGCACTAATAGTTTAGTTTCCAGAACATAACATTTGCCAGATTTCAGTTATGCCTTTTGGGTTTTTATCTGTGTTCAGGAAACACTCCTTGGGATTCAGCAAACAGCCATGCAAGAATAAGTTATTCCTGCATGGCAGCACACCTTGCATATTCATGAAGGTGTGCTACCTGTGCTCTTAAACTAACACAGAGCCATGTACAAGTGTAGGGGGTGTGTCTAAGAGCAGAGATCTCATAATAGACACACCACTGCACTCCAGAATTGCCTTTTGGCAATTAAAATGAGTGAAAACACTCATAACACCCCCAACACATCAGGATACCTCTCAACTGTACAGATTTTCGCAGAATGTCCACAGTTTTGTCCCATATTTTGGTGTGTTCCTCCTAAAATCTGTACCTGTCTGGAAAATAGCTGAGGATTGAAGTCATTAAATAATGACAAACATTTGAGTTTAAAACATCCTTCAGAAAATCCATGCTAATGCAAGATCTATCATCAACTGTACAAAAGTTTGTAAGAGCAATATTTAAAATCTGTCCCTACTTGTCTCCCCCCCCTATCATTTTAGGGTTTGTCTACAGTTTTTGCTGCAAGAGGTTGAGAGGTATGCCCACCTCGAAGCAGAAAGCTGATAAAATAACAGGTTTAGCATTAGCAGGTATATTCTGAAAATTATGGCTAAAATAACACAACAAATCTTTTTTTTTATAAATGTGATAAAGTTTAAGCGTAGCTGCATGGGTGTGCCCATTGCTTAGCTATGCTTAGTCCAGCTTAAACAGCACACAAAGTTAAATAGCAAGAGACATCCACCATATTGCAATAGTGTAGTGGTTAGAGTGTACACTTTACAAGCAGCAATTCTCGGTTCGATCCCCACTGTAACCAATTCACATTTTAAATGTGACAACAGTGCATAAACAATTTTTTTGTATTACCTACTAAATAACAAATATTTGCCAACTGAAGTACTGCATTAGGTCCAGATGTGAGGTGTCAGTGTAATAAAGCTGTGAAATCCCCATATGAAAACAAGTGCCCCATACATTATAGTCACACATGAATAAATGTAATGAAAGCACATTGGGGGATATCATGGGCAGTAAACTAATCTATAATATGCAATGAATGATGAATCAATGCCATACAGGAGATAGTCTATAAAATTAAAAATAAGCAATGTTAAGCATTGCACAGCTCTGCTTACCAGGTGTAAGCATTATGTAAATATGGGTTCATAGGTAAGTACTAGGTTATCTGCCCAAAGGCATTTATAAGCCTAGCCAGAATGTGTTGGCTTTTGCCGCCCCCTTAGATTAGTTCCCTGTGCCTCTGTCCAGCAGAGCCATTGGAGTGATCCCTGGGGTAAACTTTCTGTTTCCCATTCACTCGTCAAGGTTTCTCTTGAAGAGTGTTAGTGAGGAGCTCTGCCTAATGTAGATTGGAATCTTGTTCCAAAGCATGGGAAGTCTCTGAGACAGGAATCTATGCCTCCAGAATGTCCTATTTATTGTTGTGGCGAGGTTTAGATCCTTAGAGCACGTGGCTCGAGGGGATATGGTTTACTTTAGGTGGAGCATGTCATTCAATTCTGGGTTGGATGTGGCCTTGTATGTCAGGCAGAGATCACCTCTGAGTAGGCGGCATGCAACTGAGTACAACTGGAGTTTCTTCAGTCGGGCTGCATAGGGCATCTTTTCGAGGCCATTGATCCTCTTGGTGAGGTACTTCTGTTGTCTTTCCAGCTGTTGCAGGTGTCTTGTAAGGTACAGCCCCAATGGGGCATTGTACTCTATGATGGGTCTGATGAGTGATGAGTAGAGGGGCTCAATGACCTCTTTTGATCTTGATGCAAACCCTTTTGTGATTAGGTGGGCCACATAGAAGGGTTTTCTAACCACTTTGGCAATGTGATTGTCAAAGAAGAGATTACTATCTACTTGGGTCCCCAGATGCCTTACTATGTCTTTCGTGTTTAGGAGACTGCCACTTATGTGATAGTTTGTGGGTGCTTTGTTTTTTCCAAAGGAGATGACTGTGAACTTTTTGGCATTTAGCTTGAGGCCATGGTTTTGTCACCAGGTATCTGTCTCAGTGAGACCCTTTTGGACGATGTCTGTGTCAGCCAGAGAGTCAGTTATAGCCCCTAGTTTGCAGTCATCTGTGAACTTGGTCAGCCATAGCCCTCCTGTGCTTGCCTGTACCTCTGAGAAGTATATGCTGAACAGAAGGGTTCCTTGGACTGAGCCCTGCAGAACATCACTTGTAAATGGTTTAGAGTCAGACCTAGCTCCCACAACTCTTACCATGTGGGTTCTGTCCATGAGACAGTTGGCAACCCATCTTGTGATGTAGGGTTTTATGTTCAGGCTGGTGAGCTTGTCTATAATACCAGAATGGGGAATGGTGTTGAAGGCCTTTGTGAGGTCTAGGTAGGCTGTGTTGACCACCATTCCCTTGCCTATAGCCTTGTTAACTGTCTCAAAGAAGTCCACCAGGTTTAGGAGGCATGATCTGCCCTTGACAAAGCTGAACTGGGTAGGGTTCAGTGTTTGGAGGTTCCCAGTGTCTCTGTTAATGAGATCCATGATGATGCGCTCCATAGCCTTGCAGACCAAGCTAGTCAGGCTTATAGGGCGATAGTTCCTGGGGTCTGTTGTGGCTCCACCTTTGTGGGGTGGAATAACCGTTGCTGTGCACCACTCTATGGGCACATAGCCTGTTAAGAGGCTGAGTTTGAACAGTGTGTTTAGGTGTGGGGGTTAGTTCATCTTTGAGCTCATGTAGGATGCAACCTGGGACACCATCCAATCCCACTGATGCTGTGTTTTTGGCTTTGGATGGGGCTGTTTTAACCTGAGTGTCTGTGATTTCAAAGGCATTACATTTTTCTAGTATGGCTATGGGCCCTTTTGGGGGTGAGAGGGGGGTGAAATTTGCACTGAACCTGTCTGCCAGGATGTTGGCGATATCAGTCGGTTCAGTGTATTTTGTGCCATTCTGCACTCCAAGCAGATCTGAGAATTGCCACTTAGATTGTTGACATAGCTAAAGAATGCCTTGTGGTTATCTTTGGAGTCCTTGGCAATTTTTCTTTCGAAGCTAGCCTTGGATGATTTTATGAGGGATAGTAGTTTCTTGCTGATACTGATCAGGGATGTTTTATCTTCTTGGGATTTTACTCTTTTCTGTACTAGTTTCCTCCTTCTATTGTATAGCTTTTTTATGGCAGGGGTCCAGCTGACTGGTTTCCTTTTCTTGGAGGAGTGAGTCTTGGTTTTGCTTGGGATAACATGATCCATACATTCTTGTAGGTGCCCGTAGAGTGTATTAGTAAAGGATTTTGCAGCTTGGGCAGTGTTACCCTTTAACATGGGGGCTTTGAAACTTTTCACCTCGGTCTTAAGTAATGTGAAGTTTGCTTTTGAAAAGTTTTTACAGTGGCTTCCTTGACCGGGGGTGGGGGCAGAATGTGGATATCCAGAGTGATTAGTTTATGGTCCGATCTAACCAGTGAGGGGTTGACCTCCGGTGTGGAACACCGGCCGCCCATGTTGGTGATGACCAGGTCCAATATGTTGTCACCTCTGGTGGGTGTGTTGACCAGTTGATCCAGAGTGTTTGAGTTTATAAATTCTCGGAAATGTTGGGCAACGGAGTTAGTACTTGAATAGTTCTCCCAGTTAATGTTTGGGTAGTTGAAATCACCCAATATCAGGGTGTTTGGTAGGACCTTTATGTTTTGCAGTGTTTCCAGAAATGTGGAATGGGGGTCCTGTGACATGGTGGGTGATCTGTAGCAAGCTACAGTTTGATTTGCAGTTTTGCCCATTGTTAGTTGCACATGGATGATCTCTGAAGCATTGTGCTGTGCCACTAACCTGGAGGTGTGGCTATCCTTGATGAATATGGATATGCCCCCGCCTTTTGTATTTCGGTCTAGGTTTTGTGGCCGAAATGTATGGTATGAGTTGTAGCCTGGTAGTGCTGGGGTGCTCTCTGGAGCCTTAAACCAGGTTTCTGTTACTGCACATATATCAATTTTCTTCATACTGAGGAGTGCCTTGAGTGTGTGCATTTTGAGGTTTAGACTTCTGGCATTGAGTAGCATTACCCTCAGTTTTTTGTTATGACTGCTAAGCAATGAGTAGCCCAGCTAAGTGGATTTGCCTATTGGTAAGCAGCACTGAACCTGCCCCTTTAAGCAATGCCAACCTTAGCTGAGCAGGTTTGCCTGTAGCTTTGCTTAGCTCAGCATATTCAAAACCATCCAATCATGGCAAAGGGCAGGAAATCGGCCATATTTAAACCCCACAGGTGGGAATACAGCTCATAACTGGTTGCAGCTTCCCACTGTAGGCACCATGGCTGGAGTTGGAGAGGGATTGCAGTTCCAGGCGCAAAGCTGGGGCATCCAGGAGTCCAAAGTCATTGTAGGACTCCTGGTAAAAAAACCTGATGAGAGACTGCTGCAGGGCCAGTACCAGGGCTGCCAATATAAAGTGGAAGCCTGGGACTGTCTCACCTGTGACCTCACTAGTGCCACTGGTATCCCTCAGACTGGTGCTGAATTGAAATGGAGGAAGAGGGAGCTCTTGGAAAAGTGGATCCAAGAATCTAGGCAGAGGGGTGATGTCCCAGCAGTGTGTAAGTACTCATATCGGTAACTGTTTAATAATGTCCAGCCTGTGTATATGATGGATAGGTATGGCTAAATATTTCTCTATTTCTCTTACAGCTGCAGCTGAGTGGGCTGTGAATCAGGAAGCCCATGCAAGTAGGCTGTAAAGGCTGCATCGCGAGGCTGGTGAGTAACAATCCTGCTTGTGGTAGTCATACCAAATAAATATAAAAGTAGTAGAAAGTCAACTGCCAGTATAAAAACTGTTTTGTGTATGGATTGTACTGAATAAACCAGACAATATGACAGTTGTTGTTTGTCTTTCTGCTTTTTCCCGATAAGTGGTCGCCACAGTGGAACTCTAGTCTGCTAATGATTGGCAGTAGATTTTTTACGAAATGCCAAGGTGCCAGCTGGACGCCCAACCTTTAACGAAGGCATGTCCATTTACGCACGCATGTCTTTCGAACGCTACCCAACTGTGGGGAGGATATTCAGACTCCACACAGAAGGCACTCTCAAGCCAAGCCGAGAAACGAATTGGAGAACCTCTTGCTGTGAGGTAATAATGCTACCGCCGTACCACCGTGGCATTAATAGTCCCATATAGGTCCTATTTAAATAAAACTGTAACTGCATGGAAATAAAGCTCTAAATCCTGGACTGGTTGTGTTTACTCAGGTATCGTATGGCACTTTTAGTAATGTTGTGTTAACCACTGTTACCCACACTGTGTTACATAATAAAAATGTCTAGGAATGTCAGTATAAGACTGTTGTAATCACTGTACAACTGAGGGAGACTTAGACAGAAAACAGTGAAGAGATAGACAGCACTATCCAAATAGCACACTCTATTGTAACTTAAATTTTTGTATTTTTAGCAGACACAGCCATGGTTCAAATCCTGGGAGTGGTAGTAAGCTGTATGCATAATCATACCTCTCAACTGTACAGATTTGTTCAGAATGTCCAGATAATTGTCTCATATTTTCTGCCTGTTACCCTGTCCCCCTGGCAAATCAGCGGGATGATCTCAGAATTTTAAGTAGCAAATAATGACATACATCTGATTTTCAGACCTCAAAACCTTCAAAAAATGTATATGAAAACAAACCTGTCACTCTAGCAACTCACCAAAAGTTTATGAGAGCAATATTCAAAATGTGTCCCATTTCTACCCCCATGTTGTTAAGCTATGACCAGAGTGTGTGCATTAACAGATTGAGAGGTATGTGGATAATATTAACTCGGAATCTGGTAATATGTGTGGAAACATTCAGGTAGTGTTAACAAACATTCCCTCCACAGATCTGTCAGATATGAAAACTGTGCCTGCCAATAAAGATTGAAATCCTGGACTGGTACTGTTTTGTCTGGTATTGTATGGCATTTTTAGTGTTCCATCCTCTGAATAGTAATGTTGTATAATCACTGTTACCCACACTGTGCTACATAATAAAAATGTCTAGGAATGTCTGTATAAGACTGTTGTAATTACAAGGTCAGATTGTACAACCACGAGAGACTTAGAAAACACTGAAGAGATAGACAGCAATATCCAAATAGCACACTGTACTGTGACTTAAATTGTTGTATTTTTAGCAGACATAGCCATGTTTTAAATTCTGGGAGTGGTATTAAGCTGTATGCATAATCAGACCTCTCAACTATACACATCCTTTCAGAATCTCCAGATAATTGTCTCATATTTTTTGCATGTTTCCCTGCCTGCGTGGCAAATCAGTGGGATGATCTCAGATTTGAAGTCAGCAGATAATGATATACATTTGATTTTTCAGACCTCAAAACCTTCAGAAAATGTATATGAAAACAAATCCTGTCACTCTATCAGCCCTCCAAGTTTATGAGAGCAATATTCAAAATATGTCCCATTTCCACCCCCATGTTGTCAGGCTTTGACCAGAGTGTGTGACATAAGAGATTGAGAGGTATGTGTATAATATTAACTTGGAATCTGAGAATATGTGTAGAAACAGTCAGGTATTGTTAAAGAGCATTCCCTCTACAGGTATACCAGGTAAGAGCTGTAGAATATAGCTATAAGGTAACTGAAGTGTACACTTATTTACAAACATACCACTAGCCAAACCAAGGCCATAGGGTAGTGTAATAATACCTGTACCTTACTGATTAGAGCAATGAGCATTAAAGTTGTGATAACTACAGGGATATATAAGTTAATTGACATCTCCCCCGCCCACACACACCATATCTGCAACAATAATCTAAATACACAAATCAATTGGGTATGTTTACACTAAACCTACTGTTGAGACATATGTCCTGTTGTTCAGTAAATATTGAAATGTGTTTCTATTAATGTTCCATGTTGAAATACTATCATTGGTGGCCTGTTGTTATCAATGTAACCTGCATGCCATTGTAATGGCCACTGTGGTTCCATGTGTGTATATATATATATATATATATATATATATATATATATATATATATATATATATATATATATATATATATATGTATATATATATATATATTTCACTGAAATATTTGAATAGCTCATTTCATTGACAAACATATATAGGTGGGGCATATATATATATATGGGATGTGCCCACACCCCCCCAACTATATATAACAACTCCACAGTCGCACAACAGTGGGGAGGGGGGCAAAACCCAGGTTTGTGCCTTGAATAATTTTGTCAATGAATTGAGCTGTCGACCAAATGGGTTTCAGTGAAATGGGCTGTCATATATATATATATATATATATATATATATATATATACATATACATATATATATATATATATATATATATATATATATATATATATATATATAGACTTGTATGTCTACATATATACAGACATATATATATATGTGTGTGTGTGTGTGTGTGTGTGTGTGTGTGTATATATGTGTATACAGATATGTATGTGTACATATATACACACACACACACACACACACACACACACACACACACACACACACATATATATATATATATATATATATATATATATATATATATATATACATGTATCACACACCGAGAACACGATAGTCAGTACTCAGAGTCCAGCTTTGCATGCAGGGGTGTATGGTTCCAGTAATACAATCTGCAATCTACTCTTACTTGGGAAAGCACTGTTAACAGTAGTAACATAATGATACAATACATACAAGTGTGACTGCATATAACCTGGGCTACTACCCATGTATGAAACACATACAAAAGGAAAAAAATGTTGTACCAGCCATATATATACTCAGGTGTCCCAGACAGTATAATCATTCCCCTTGCTACTGTAATGACAGCACATTTAAGTATGTTATGTACATGGAATTAAATACACTTATTAAAGATGTCATTACCTTGCTATTTTATCACACTGAAATGTGATCACCGGTTACCAAGGCTAAGCTATGCTTAACAGGTGTAATCATTGCTTAAATGTAAATGCTAAGCAGATTTGTGTACTGCTAAGAGAAGCCTACATGGTGTAAGCACCTGTTCATTTAAACATATATTAGCAACTCTTACCATCACACAATTCTGCTTAAGGCTGCTCAAAATTGCCTTAATCACTCTGTATCCAAGAGTCCTTGTTCTGCCTAGCAACAAAATTAACAGTCCTTGCAGGTTTTGAACCCAGGACACTGTACACTGTAGTCACAGCAGTTAACCACTAAGCCATCACAGCTGTGAAGCTGGCTGTTGTTCTTTCCAATATATCTGTCAGTATACATACTGAATAGTATTGAACAACTGCTTTGACTTTACAATTATGTAGTACTTGTTAGTGATATTAGTGTTGAATCAAGTATGTTGTTATATCTAAATATACACATATCAGATAAATATGTTGTGATACATCTGGGAAGGTGTATGCAACAGTCATGTCTACACATAAGGATATATATATATATATATATATATATATATATATATATATATATATATATATATATATATATATATATATATATATATATATACACACACACACATACCCACACACACACACACACACCTATGTAGATCTATGTATGCATGTACATACACATATATATTCATAGGTTTATAGGTGTATACTAGGCTAATGGCTCTGGAGCCTTTACAAACCTAGCCCATAGGATTAACCTGGCATCATGCCACCCTACCTTATTTCCCAGTGCCTCTGTCAAGTAGAGGTACTGGAGTGAACCCAAGGGTGAATTTTCAATTTCCCATGCACTCATCAAGATTTCTTTTGAAGAGGGCCAGTAAGGTGCTCCACTTGACATGTATGGGAAGTCTATTCCATAGCATGGGCAGTCTGTGGGTTATGAACCTGTCTCTCCAGCTTGTTCTGTTATTTGCAGTAATGAGGTTGAGGTCTTTGGAGCATGTAGTGCGGAGGGATTGGGATTTCTTTAGATGTAGCATTTCTAACAGAGCTGGGTCAAACATGACTTTGTAAGTCAAGCAGAGATCGCCTCTAAGAATGTGATATGAGACAGAGAATAGATGGAGTTTTTTGAGTCTGTCCATATAGGACAAGTATTTAAGGCCTAAGGTCCTCTTTGTGAGGTATTTTTGTGGCCTCTCCAGTTGTTGTAGGTGTCTAGTGAGGTACATGCCAAATGGGGCATTGTACTTGATGATCGACCTAATGAGGGAAGAGTAGAGGAACACAATGACCTCTTTCTTCCTTGATGCAAAACCCTTAGTAATGAGATGTGCCACATAAAAGGACTTTCTGACCACAGTGGCAATGTAGTTGTCAAAATAGAGGTTGCTGTTAACCTGTGTTCCCAGATCTCTTATGACACCTTCTATGTTCAGTGGACTAGCATCGATTTGGTAATTCATGGGAACTGGGTTTTTCCTAAAGGGGATGATGACACAATTTTTGGCATGGAGCTCAAGGCTATGGTTCTGACACCAGTCACTGGTCTCAGTGAGGACTTTCTGTAGGATGTCAACATCACTTGGGGAGTTAATTATGGCCCCAACTTGCAATCATCTGTGAACTTTGTCAGCCAGAGTCTCTTTGTGTTGGCATGGACTTCAGAGAAGTAGATACCAAACAGGAGAGGACAAAGGACCAAACCCTGTGTGACTCCACTCGTGACTGGTTGACAGTCTGACATGGAGTCAGCTACTTTCACATTGTGAGTTCTAACTGTGAGTCAATTTACAACCCACCTAGTGATATAAGGGTTGGTTGATGCCTAGCTTAGTGAGTTTTTCTATGATTCCTGAGTGGGGAATGATATCAAAGACCTTGGCCAGATTAAGGTAAGCTGTGGAGAGGGGTAAAGTTGGCACTGAATCTGTCGGCCAGTATATTGGCAATATCTGTTGGCTCAGTATAGGAGGTGCCATTGTGCAACAGCTCCAAGCAAATCTGGGTATTGCCGTGGTGATTCTTTACATAACTATAGAAGGCCTTGTGGTTGTCTTTACTATCTGCTGAAATTCTGTTTTCATAGCTAGCTTTAGAGGATTTGATGAGGAATCTCAACTTTTTGTTGAGACTGATAAGGGAGTTTTTCCAGTCTTGGGACTTCACCTTATTTCTCATCAGTTTCCTCCTTCTGTTATAGAGTTTGTTTATGGCAGGGGACCACCAGATTGGCTTCCTTTTTTTTGAGGAGAGCGTCTTGGTTCTACTGGGTATGGCGAGATTCATGCATTTGTGTATGTGTTTGTACAGGGCATTAGTGTATGATTTGGCAGTCATGCAGCTGTTCTCCAATTGCATGGGTACCCTGAAGTCAGCCACCTGTATATTTAGGACCCCAAAGTTAGGTTTGGAGAAGTTTTTCATTGTGGTTACTTTTGCAGGGGGGGGGTTGGGAGGGATGTGGATTTCCAAGGTGATTAGTTTGTGGTCGGATCTAACCAGGGAGGAGTTGACTATTGGTGCAGAGCAACAGTCACCCATGATAGTAATGAGCAGGTCAAGGATGTTGCTATCTCTAGTGGGGGTAAGAATGAACTGGTCCATGGCATTGGAATTAATTAATTCCAGGAAACATTGGGCAAGTTTATTGGTACATGAGTAGTTTTCCCAGTTAATGGAGGGGTAGTTGAAGTCACCCAGTATGAGAGTGTTAGGTTGGACCCTAATATTCTCCAGGGTGCTTAGAAAAGTGGAGTGTGAGTCTTGGGTCATGGTTGGGGACCTATAGCAGGCTATGACCTGAATCGCTGTCTTACCCAGTGTTAGCTGCACCTACAATATCTCAGATGCTTCATATTGGACTACCAGTCTGGAGGTGTGTGCATCCTTTATGAATATGGAAACACCACTGCCTTTGGAGCTTTGGTCCAAGTTCTCGGGCCGAAAGGTATGGAATAAGTTATAGCCTGGTAGTGCAGGGGTGCAATTTGCTGCCTTGAACCAGGTCTCTGTTACAGCACAAATGTTGACGTTCTCCATTTTAAGGAGTGCTTCGAGCGAGTGCATTTTGAGATTTAGACTTCTAGCGTTGAGCAGCATGACCCTCAGATTGCATTCACTTGTAGCTGTTATGGTGGTAATTTGGTCTTTGGAACACCACCTAAAAAAGGTACTATAGGGGTGGCAAGAGCTTTGGCCAGTATCCGGAATCCCAGGGGTGACAGATGCAGGCCATCTCTGGCAAAGCATCTAGGTCTGTCAATCATGTCATCCCAAGCAGACAGATACTGGATCCCCTTAGAATGACACCAGAAACTTAGCCAATTGTTGAAAGCAATCATTTTTTGTTTGTACTGTGGTATCATTCTGGGTGATGGTAGGAGGCTGCTCAGGGCTAGAGTCATACCCATCTGGGCTACATAATCTGAGAGCTCCTCCATGTCTCTTTTCATGTAGTCCAGGTAGGTATGTCTCAGGTCATTCACACCCACATGTACAATGAGAAAGTCATATTTGTACCTGTTGTTGAGGGACCTGAGTATGTGTGTTATGTGGCAGATCCTGGCACCTGATAGGCAGCTGACTGTTACTTTCTCCTTATTCATCCTAGTGAGTGGGACATCAGTGTGCCTCACTATTGAGTCACCTATGACTAGTGTGTTGGGCATGTTGTTTTGCCTTAGGGGCTTTGGTTGAGTGGCACACTGTTTAGGAGAGTTAAGTGCCTCATGATTAATGTTGTGTTGTGGTGGTCAAATGCATTTCTACCTTTGACGTCTCTGCTGTTTGTGTAGATTTTTATTGAGAGCCTCTGCGAAGGTGGGTGTGTGGTTTGTATTTTTATGTGAAGGCAGTGCTAGTATGTGTTCTGAAGGGCTATGTGTTCCATGTGTTTTGGTGCAAATGTTGACCTGCTTCTCTTGACCAGCTATTCCAGTCTTGGCTGCAGAGTGCATGGCTTCCAATTTGGATATATAAGTGCATCTCTCACAAGTCTGAGTGTTAGGACGTAATAGGAGAGGGTTGTCAGTGTACATGAGGCAGTTGCTACATTGCCTCAGGATGCCCAAGCTCACCAGGCTAATAAGATAAACCACAGGGAACTGACCTTTAGACATGCCTGGAGGGGTGGCCATTAATAATAAGTACTGGAGTTGTTTTTTGTAGAACGTTAAGTGGTGGTAGCACTGTTGTGTGCTACAATAATTGCTACAAAAAGTCTGCCTGACTAATAAGTTAATAAAAGTGCAGGAGAGCAGAGAACTAGCAGATCTAAGGAAAAAATTGAAGAGCACCGCTAAGAATCTTACAAAAAGTCCTGGATACAGCAAATCTGTATCTGGTGCTGAGGTATATAATTATATACATATTTATATATATATATATATATATATACATATATATATATATCTATATATATATATATATATATATATATATATATATATATATATATATATAAACACATATGCCCATAACATTGTCCTGGAGTCATACCTCAGCACCAATAGTCACAACCTCTTACTTAGTGCAAGGGGATATCATGGAAGTATATTGCTACAGGAACTACAGGAACAGGGGTTGTGTTAACAGACATGTTGTGTGGGAAATCACTTCTGATACTGACATGTACACCATCAGTTACTGACAGACATCATAAGATCATCATAGTGAAGTACCACACAAATCACAGTAATGATCCTGTGGAATACATCAGAGATATGACCAATAAATGTGGACAGTCTGACACAATCTGGTCTGTGCAGAGGTATACATAGAACTCCTTAGTCCAAGATGTGTGGTCCAAGACTGACAAAGTGGATGTTTACAGCCATGTAAATGGGGATATCACAAAAATACTGGAATAGATAAGCTCACACAGTTGATACATTCACAAACTCCTTTCTGTCCTAACACATATTAACTGGAAGAGCAAAGTTCCCAAGCCCACATACGTAACACTACTTAGTGACATACATATTTACACCATCCCACTGCTTTTTCAGACATACACAACAGTTATGGTGGCCAGGCAACAGTTCATCTGACAAATATCTAGACATAACATCACACTAGACAATTACACTGAGCTGCTAGGCATGTCACGAACACTCTGCAAACTACAGGCAGACTGCCACAACACTGACCCAAGTTTTCTATGGAGGGAATATACATGTACTTGCAAATACAGCAGGCGCTACAGCCATGTAACAGCATGGAGTAATAGACAACATTGTGAAAGTGCATACCCACAACCAATCTGAACATAGTGGCAGTCACATTATAGTAAGCCTAAGTAATATTACAGTATATGTACTGTGTGAACAACATCACCCTCATATGAGCCACTCACACAGTAACCCTACACATATACTGGGACAATACACAGTGTAGTTTGATGCCTGACTGTCGTATGGGACATGTGTCAGTCTGGCCCTACAAACATGTACGCTGATAGGGTACCATAAACTGGAGCAGCATGCAACATCAGATAGAACAGGACCAAGAACAATGACATCTACCACAGACTGTACACATGCCAAGTAACATATTCACAATACACACTCTGTCAACAATCACCATAAGTACACAGACCTCACTACTGCATACACTACAACAGAATGTCCAGGTTTTTTCCTCAAATATGAGGCCTACTATACATAACATGTCAAGCACTCTGATATCTCACTGGCTTGTTACCAGGTATGATGTCAGTAAATAATGTACTGCACATATGCACCTCTTACTGTGTGACATATGGACAAAGGGTGACAGACTTGGGGGACAGAGGCACAAACACAGTGCCAATATTGACACACTGCTGTGATAATCTGATACATATTTGGTGTAACGGGTTTGTTGTGACATATCTCTTCTGAAGGATATGAAGCCAGTAACTCACATGGATGTCACCATGTACTGACTGCAATCCTCAGAGTATGCTAC
Source organism: Protopterus annectens (assembly GCF_019279795.1). Lineage (NCBI taxonomy): Eukaryota > Metazoa > Chordata > Ceratodontiformes > Protopteridae > Protopterus > Protopterus annectens. The sequence continues at coordinate 474,893,048 of NC_056735.1, forward strand.
TGCATATCTAAAGATAGGAAATGTGTGAGTAACACAACCCATGTGAGACTCCAAACTCTGGACAGTCTGCAGATAGCCCTATAGGTGAGTGTTTCCTCAACCACATAACACTGTCATGCCAGACTTTAAATAATGTAGAACAGCCATATCCACAGAAACCCTGTTAAATCAATATTACTTCAAATGTAGAACAGCAATACTTACATTCTGTCCTAATGTCTGGAACATCCCCCTTCTGTTTGTTGGCCTGTCTCCACAGTGTATGTTGTAAGAGGTATTTCCAACTACCCTCTGTGATGCTGTTTGTCAAACACCCGTATGAAGTTCTACTCACAGTGAAGGAAAAGGGACAACACCCACATGTGTTTCCATGCAATTGGCTATAGGAATGATACCACAGCTGTTCCACATGCAATTAGCAAGTGGGGGACTGCAATTCGTGCACAGGCCATCAGCTGATCATGAGCATTCCTTACAAAACTCAAGCTGCTGCCTATGCAAAACAGATGTACTTTTCCACATCCACCAGAGAGGGACAGAGAGAGAGAGACAGACAGGCAGACAGACAGAGACAAAGTAAGAAAGGAAGGGTGTAAGAGATCAAGAGCCAAGTGTGTTTGCATATGATCCATGGGTGGAGAGTGGTATCTGGGTATTATAACAGTTGCCTGTATTGTTTACTAATCCATACTTTCACATAGTAATTAAACATGGCTGTACACATTTATGGCTGAGGATTGTCTACAACAACCTCTACAATGTTTGAAAACTGTTGGCCTTGTAATGTGGACAATGGGACATATAGGTCCTCAATATAATAATGTAACAAAACCCACGCTGCAATGGATCCTGTCAGTACACACTCACCTCAACAGGATACTGAAGACACACACACAAACACACAATTACCAGTACTGAGTTTCAAACCCCTACCTGACTATGCATTGTTATTACAGTGCTATGCAGTTATTGCATGCTGGAGAGTTGTCCAAAGTTATCTTTGAAGGTGAGTGACATCAGCAACAGTGCTACAGAAGGGATAAGGGAAGTGTAGTACATATGAATGTCCACAAATGCAGGTGTCAATGGTGACACACACACACACACACACACACACACACACACACACACACACACACACTCTGTCAGGGAAACACACACATCATCACAGTTGGCAGGATCAAGATTAGAACCCCTACCTAACTAGTTTGCTACACTACAGTATTACACAGTTATCACAAGTGCCACAGAGCTTATATGGCTGGTACATGGCCAAAGGTTTATGTCAAGGTGAATGACATCAGCAGGTATGCTAAAGTAGGCCAATGGGAGGTGTAGTGATTGTGAATGGCTTCAAAATCATTACTCCCCCCCACACACACACACGCATGCACACACATATTTTCCAGTACTGAGATGCATAGGTTCTTTGCTTCACAGGTATGGAGTATGTGGATGGGCCTGACAGCTGTACAAGGCTAGGCAAAGGAAATACTTTGGCATCAGGCCACATGACAATGGTCTCCAGTGTGGCTCAGGGGTGTAGTCCCTGGAGTGGTCCCCACAGATGGGGATTGTATTCACCATCCACTCATCTGGTTTACTATTGTGGGTGGCCAGTGATGTGCACTGCTTCCCATGTATGTGAGTTATATTCCATAACATGGACAGTGTCTGGGTTTTGCACATGTCCCACACACATGTTCTTTGACATGTGGAAGTGTACTTGAGGTCTCTGAGGCATGTTGTGTGTACAGATTGTTATCTTCTGATGTAGCATTCCTGACCTCATTTGGGGAGACCTGGCTATGGAACTGAGGTTGTGCTTGCACCTACATTGACAGCATGATACAGGTATTCAGTGGAGTTAGTGGCATCTGTGTATACAGGGCATGTGTAAAAGGCATGGTATTCCCTTTGTGGGTTACATTTGCAGACTCTATAGTTGTTGCCGATGTCCAGTGGGGAGCATAGCAAAAGGGCCACTGTAAGCATTTATTTGCCTATTGTAGGAATGGAACACGGTGCCATTTCCTTTTACTTGCTGGATAACACACAGTCAGGAGATGTTACACAACCCAGTACTTTCTGATGTCAGTGGCACTGTTGTAGTCAACAGGCATTTAGTCCACTGCAATCACACCGTGGTTACTATCTGTGCAATATGCAGGGAACTACCAATATAGTGGTTGTTGCCTAGTCAAGTGTGTTTGTGTATGAGACATGGGTGGAGAGTTTTCTCTGAGTAATACAAGAGTTGCCTATATTGTTCACTGATCCATAATGTCATATGTAGAGCTATGGATTGTCTACACCAGCCTCTCTAGTGTTTGACATCTGTTGTCCTTGTAAGGTGGACATTGTAACATATAGTAGGTACTCAATATAATAATTTAGCAAAACCTGCCTTACAATGCATCCTGTTATTACACAATAACAGCAACCTCCAAACAGGATATTGATGACAGATGCACACACTTGCCAGTACTGAAATTCCAACCCCTACCTAGCTATGTACTGCTACTATAGTGTATCCCATTTATCACATGTGCCATGGAGATTATTGGATGGATGCTTTCTCAAGGTACGTCTAAGTTGAGGAACATAACCAGCCCTTGTAAATACTGGCATTGGGTGATGTAGTGGGTGAAAGATCCAAAAATAATTTTATCCTAATCACACATTTACATTTGACAGGGGTGAGGTTCAAACCTCTATCTAACCAATCTTTACAGACCATTATGTTATGCATTTGCCACATGCACCACTGACTTGACATGGTTTAGGCTTCGCAACAGGTACTTATAAGGTGGATGATATATGCAGGACTGCTAAAGTCAGGCTCTGAGATGTGTACTGGCTGTAAATGGGGCCAAAATCTTTGAAATACACACACAAACACGTGCCACAGTTGAAATTCAAACCCATACCTGTGTAGTTACTGCTACAACATTGTTCCACATTTATGGCACGCACCACTGAGCTTATAGGGCTGGCTTGTGTCCAAAGGGGTATTTCAAGTTGACTAACATCAGCAGCCTTGCTAAAGTAGGACAATGAGAGGTGCAGTGACTGTGAATGGCCTCAAAATCATTAATCTATATATACACACACACAGAGTTTCACAGTTGCCATGTCAGGGATTAGAACTCCTACCTGACTAATATGCTATACTATAGTATTACACAGTTATCACACACACCACCAAGTGTATAGGGCAAGCCATTGCCCACAGGGATATTTCAAGGTGACTGACATTAGCAGGCTTGCCAAAGTAGGGCAATGGGAGGTGTAGTGACTGTGAATGGCCTCAAAATCATTAATCTCTACACACAAACACACATACACACAGTTGCCATGTCTGGGATTACAACTCCTACCTAACTAGTATGTTACACTATAGCATTATGCAGTTATTGCACATGCCATGGAGTTTATAAGTGTTGGAGCATGCACAGTATGACCTTCTGATTTTATTGTCAGACATGGGCTTCATTTCTCTAAGTGTAGGAGCATGCCCAGTATAACATTCTGTATTGAGTGTGTTAATCCTCCAGTGCAGGATTTTGTGTTCTACCCTCAGCTAGCAACCTAACTACAGTGGTGGTGCTGTAGTAGCGTTGTCGCCTCACAGTAAGACGTTGTCCTGTTCGATTCTCAGCTAGAGCATCTTCTGTGTGGAGACATGTGTGAATGGGTGTACCTTCGTTGAAGGTTGTCCATCAGGGCTGGCAACTCGGCACGTAAAAATCTACTGCCAATCATTAGCGGACCGGAGTTCCACTGTGGCGACCCCTAACCGGGAAAAGCCGAAAGACACAACAACAAACCTCAGCTAGCAACCTGTTTCTGCAGGATATTTGTAGATAGGTTGACAATATGTAGTCACAATGGGCTACAGATAGTGGGATACTGTAACTATTGCTGTCTGTGCTGTTTGTGTTACATGGTTGATGTTAGCAGAGATATTCAGACATGTACTGTTTTACACTGTGATGTATTATGTCATCAACTACCAACAAATATACTTATTTGCTCACAGTTATTTCCAGGGAAATACAAGATGAATTTAGCTGTATCCAGTATTGTGGTCTGCAGCCTACATATTCTTGCACACTCATGCCATTCTGGAGGGGTAGCTGTAGACACTTGCTGATGTATCTATGTAAATGGTCCAGCACCTTGGTACTGTGGTGGCTGAGGATCCCATGCTTGTACATCTATCGACATGACAGAATGGCCATATCCTGCTGTGGCCATACCTCTCAGCTGTACAGATTCACCCAGGTTACCCAGAGGCAGGGCTCATATATCTGGTCAGTTCCCCTTCACATTTTGGTTTGCAAGTGGGTTTTTAGCCACCCATTACTGGGTTTGCAGGCAGGGGTAGTATGGGCACACATCAGAGTTTCAGACTTCGCACACTCCATGGCGTCCATGCTTCTACACCCCCCACTCTGTTATTCTATCCTCTTCCTAACATTATGGGAGTGATATCTGGGAAGTATCCCTATACTTGTGCCTTCATCCCAGCATTATTTGGGGGTCAGTCGACAGTTCATGCAGTAGGACATGGCAGGCATGCTACTGGGATTTGTCGACATGGCCTTGCATTTGTGTTCTGTGGACTGTGTTATGTTGTTATTTGGGACCCCATGAGATAACATACATTGGCAATATGGGTGAGGCACAGGCCTTTGACAGAAGACTCTAGGGCATTTGGTAGTGATGCAGGCCATCTGTAGCAGGCCAGTCCATTCTGTCACTCCTACAGTCCCAGGCTGTGAGCCACTGGATTCCCCTGGGGTGACAGGGTAAGTGTGTGAGGTGTTAATGGCAATAGTTCCTGTCCATATTAATCCAATGGTCTGGATGCTGGCAGGGTGCCGCTTACAGCTAGGGAGGGAAACACCTGCATAGGACACCTCTTCAGCATGCTGCATTCTGTGGGTATTCCCATATAGAAGTGGGGTCATGGTGTATTCATTCCCAACAGCAGGGATATGACCTGTGATAAACCTGTGGATGATGGTGGGGTGAGCTGAGTGCATGTGTGATATGGAGGCTTCTTGCAGCTGACTCACAGATATACATGGAACATTCCCCTTTCTGCCTTGTGCTGGGATGTAGGCATTCTCTCATTACTTCATAATGGTGCCTTTTGTTGTCTGCCAGTGATTGGCCAGAATACATCAGTATTCTATACTACACAGGCAACTAATGTGCTGATAACCTGTATGTACAATTTCAAAGGCGTGTGCAGTTGACAGTTACATTTTATTTACTCTGTCTAGGGTACTACAACGTGTGTAGTGTGTGTATGCTTGGCCCCACATTCATGGCATGTCCATCTTTCAGATGGTGACAGATATTGACATCTGAACAACGAGTATGGATGACTGCTGAATTTGGTTTTGCTGGGATGGACTGTGATTGGCACTGCAGTTGTCAGAACATGGCCCTATCATCAACAGTAGTGGCAATAGGCCAAAGGGACAAAACCCTCCATGCCTACATGCTGACCACTTCCACACAATGTACAACACACAACAACGTAACACCCAGAGCCCTGCATATTGTACACATGCAACAATCTATCCTGTAATTTGGGCCAGCTCAGGTAATCTGTGCTCCACTGTTATTAACCCCACTCATACATGTTACTGCATTTCTACATAGGATTGCGGGGGTACACCTGACAACTGTAAACATTTGCTATGACTGTGCTGGTATTTTAGGTACTCTGTTGGCTTCCATTTTGTTTTGTATTCTGATCTATCACGCAGACTAGAGACATATCAGTAGAGTCCAGATCTTAGGTTTTATTCACCTACATTTCAGTTTCAGACTTCATACCCTGCAGAATTAACATACAACTGCCTGACCTGTTGTAGTCTGTCTGTGTAGGTCTGGAGGGGGGCTGTTATCCATTGCCATTAATTGGGGGCCTTAGCACAGCCTTTCTTTATGGTCATCTACACCTGTCCTGCTGGCTGAGGCTGCTGTTGGGAATGTGAACCTCACTGACATGCATGTGTGTGTCCTATGGACACACATTTTAGGCCACCACATGTAGTGCAGTGGGATTTGTCACCTTGTCTAGTACTACCTACTTTGTTGACACCAGTATTTGTTATGGATTCCATGCTGCCCATATAGGTGTCCACTATCTGCTGCCATCCCATTCAGCCACCTGATTCCCTTGCATGCTCACATCCATACCATAACTACGACTAGCTGAACATACTACTCTATTCAGCAATTGATAGGAAGAGTGAGTTACTTGTGGCTGTGCCAGTACTGAGGATGGTGCTGAAGGGCTGACTATGTCGGATACACATAGTACACTCCCTATACATGGTAAAGCACTGGTAGTGTCATGTTTGGCATCCCTTTTACTGTATGTGCGAGTCAGAGAGAGGTGTCATTACCTAGATTCCTACCACTTCACTGTATGTGCTATGCATTGCCTCTTTGCCAAAGCCTGGGCATACTGGACATGCCTCCTTCTGCCTACATGAGAAGGTTCAGGTTGTTTTTCCACTGAGTCACTCTGTGCCTGTGCTTGCCTTGGTAATGGTGGGGGGCTGTGTGGCCCTGCCCAATGCTGCTCCTGCTGCAGCTGTTTCCGCAGGATCATATTATGTAGTATGGCACATACAATGAAAATGTGGGTATGTGTAGCTGGAGAGTACTGCAAAGCTCCATTGGATATGTCCAGGCACTGTAACTGTAACTGTAACTTGAGCATCCCAAACACACGCTCTACTATGATTCTTGTCTGTGCGTGTGCCTCATTATGGAGTTCTTGTTCAGGTGTGTGTGCATTTCTGATGGGTGTCATCAGCCAGGGCTACAGTGCATAACGAGCATCCCCCACTAGGTGGCCATATGGGATGTCCCCACTGGCAAATCTCTGGTACAGCTGTGTCATATGTCAGATGTGGGAGTCGTAATTGCTTCCAGGACTGCCAGCACATACATTCATCATAATGCCTTGGGCATCACATACGACCTGGCAGTTGATGGAGGGGAGTCCTTGCGGTTTATGTAGACCCTACCCCGCTTACCAGGTGGTGCTTTGATGTGTATGTGTATGCAGTTTATAGCACCCACTACCTCAGGGTATTCTGCTATTTGGTGGAAGAGATGCATATTGCTGGTCAATGCCTCATGGATGTTGATGAAAGATATGTGGTCACTGGTATGTGATAACATGGCATCCAGTTAATTGTGGAGTACCCTGGATGCTGATGCCTGTGAGATCCCCATGATATCCCCAGTTGGCCTTTGAAAGGTACCTGTGGCTAGTATTCTTAAGACTACACATACCTTGGTATCCACTGGAATGGGTTCCCCTCTGTTGGTTCTGTGTGTGAGACGTGGGTGGCACAGCTCAACAATTTGCTGTAGGATGTCCCTGTCCATCCTAAAGCATTCCACTATCTCCAGCTCATATAGCCTCTGGTAGGTTACCCTGGGTCTGTACACTCTTCTCCTTCTCCTCACTGTGGGTTGGTCATCAGCATTCTTATCCTCACCACCCTCTGCCTCTTCTACATATTAATGCATGAGACCAACAGCAGCTCCTATCATTTTGTTAGTTTTGTCTGGTAAAATTTCCCCATCTGTGTACACCTGCGGTGTAGAGTTTGTGGGAAAAACCAGAGTGAAAGGTGTTTGCATAGGTTATAGTAGTGTGTTGGACTGGGATGCTGGCTGTGTAATTGGCTGATTCTGATACATTTCAACTGCCAGCTATGCTAGTTCTTACATTACTGAAAAGGGTCTTAGGACCAGTCTACCAACCAGGTTGTGAAATCACAGTAAATAAATAAAATAAGGAAGGTATTATAAGAGGGAGTAGTGACCTGAAGATCATAAAACAAGGAAGGATGGGGCAGATACATATGGAAATGGGAAAGGAAGAGGAAATAGCAGACTTCAGTAAACTTAGAGAAAGCTAGCAAAAAAAAAGTAGAGTATGGGAAAGTTGTGAGAAATGCACAGATATGTGGAACAAAGGTAGTTCTTAAAAGTATCAATGCCAGTAAAAGATTAGCATATGTGGCTGTTACATTGATGGTGTAGGGCCCACAGAAATTGGGGAGGAAGGCCAAGGGAGAAAAGGAAGAACCCTGAGTGTTGAATATGCAGTGAAAAAGAAGATATTATTCACATATAGCAGGAATACAAACTGGAGCAAAATGAATGGCAGATAATAAAAGATAAATAGAGCAAGCTATATGAAAGAAGTAAAGGTAGAATGAGTACTTTGTATATTTGGAGCTGTTGAACCACAAGGCATAAGGAAAAGAAAAGAAAGAACAGAGTGTTATTATGGGGGATGGGGTTGAAAAAATTGCAAAGTGGTGGAAAGCTTATAATGTGTAACGTGAGTAAAGAAAAAATACAAAATGCAGGTAGCATTTATCAGTGAGCAAAGTTAATAGGAGATGGGTAAAAAGATGAAAGGAGAAATGGGATATTGTTTGGAAAGGTAGGCAGAAGAAATAAGAGATAGCAGTAGCAGAAGAGAGGTGTAGAGGTTAAGTGTTATACTTAGAAGGCAACATAAATTAACAGATGGTGGGGACTGAGTAGGGATACATTATGTTATGTTGTGCAAGACAGGAGCTCTTATATGTAAAAGTTACAAGTACTAATAGTAAAAATACTACAAAATTTTATATTGTGTTTATTAAGTTAAATCAATGAAAGTAACAGAAGTTGCAAGATGGCTAGGATAAGCCAGTGTACTTGGATGTGAAGTTCACTGTCTCAGTATTTATTTATTTATTTTACATTTGTTTACTGGGGAAGTCTGACTACATGAGAAGACACTTTTTCAGTGAAGATCCATGGGAAAAAAGCTCCAACACAACAGTGATAGTTTTAATACAGTTTGACTAATAAAAATAAATAATGAAAATCCTTAAAATACAGAAACATCAAAGGCAAACATATTAGTAATGAAGGTACAAAACAGTTGTATAGTTTGCATAGAATTATTACTTTATTTATTTTATTTTATATTTGTTTACTAGGATTGTCCGACTGGACCAGGTCCATTTACAGCAGAGGCCTGGGTAGAAATGCTCCAGTTACTAACATCAAACAGAATAGAAAAATTATAATACAATGGTATCAGACAGGCATCATTATTTAACAATTGAGAGTGAGCTCTCTGTTTGCTTAATCTGGTTTGATAAGCAAAAACAAACAAAAAAACAACAGAACAATAGTATAATACAGTCAGATATAGTTAACACAACAAATACAGTAAGTAATAACATGGTCAGCAAAGAATAATACAGTCAGATATTGTTGTTACAACACATGCAGTAAGTAACATCATGGTTAGCAGTGAAAAATGTGAACTTGGGGTAGGGTATTATAGCTGTAATACTTTAGTATGGTTAACAGTAGGAATACTGTATAGAAAGGAGTGTTTATAAGATGTTCTTTGAGTGACCTTTTGAAGAGTATAGTAGAGGATGCAGAAATTAGTGAAGATGGGTGGTTATTCCAGGTTTTTGCTATCATATGTGAGTATAATGCACTTATATATCCTATTGGGAGTTACTCAAATAGGCAATAGTATAAATTCTGAGAAAAGTTACAAGTCTTTATGAGTATAGAGGGAAGAGATGTGGTACAACAGGTAGTATGCTTGCCTTTGGTGTGAAAGGTTGTGGGTTCTATTCCCAAAGCAAGTAGCTCAAACCCTTGCAAAACAGAAGGTGCTACACTCAAGAGTTTGCTATTCTTTGAATGAGATGTTAAACCAAGGCCACATCTTCTTGAGTTAATGGTAGCTCAAGTGGATGTGAAGGAGCTCACAGCACCTTAAAAAAAAATAAATCCTTTATTATTATTATATATTTTTTTTATTTTTAATGTTCTATAGAACACCACTCCTTTTTCCACAACCCCTATTTGATATTATGTATTATATTTAGTACCATCTAATTTCTATTAAACATAATCTCATTCAAGCTTTTCATAAAATCCATATTCAATCACATCAATATATATCAGTTAATAATCTAGTATTTCTTTTAAAATATTCTTTGCTATTATTTTTTTTACCCATGTTTGTTTATTTCCTCTTTTACATGTTAAAAAACTGTTCTACAGTTTCTAATTCACCCCAGAAATGACATATCCTTTTGTTTACTTTTTTAATAGGGCATATTTTCTTTTCAGGCAGTCTAATTTGTAAACTCCATAAAAAATCTTGATATTCAACATTCTTTGCACATCATTTATTTCTTTGTTTTCTAGATTTATTTTTTCTCTGTTAAATGTCCCCATGGATTCATACAGTAATTTTTTCTAATAATGTTTTCATACCATATTTTTCAATTTTCTTCTATCTCTTTTATCCATATCTTCCATATTTTTATTTTGTTTTGATTCATCTTCATTTTATCCTTTCTCTAATTTCTGTCCCTTTTATGTAATGTTATTAAATTCCATTCTCTATCATATTTTATCTTAAATAATCTTACTACCAGCTTGTCTTCTTCATCCATTTTATCACCCTATATAGATTCAACAATGCCCCACAGGGTTCAACAAGCCCAAACCCTCATCTTTTTTATCCATGTATAACACTCCTCTTTTAACCTAGATAACCAAATAAATCTAAACATCACTTTGATAAACTGTTCCTCCAAAGCATTTCGTATCATATATACTCTATAGACATACTATATTGTTTTTATTCATAGGAATTAATCAGGTGAACTTTTATAGGTTCATAGGTTCATAGGTTGATACTAGGCTATCAGAAAATAAATGGTATCAAAAACCTTTTAATCTAGCAATTTCTAAGTTTATAAGATCAGTATTTGAAATTTGTACCTAATTTGGGGCTGTATTCCCCATTGTTGGCTTTGTCCAGGTTTTTGTGCTAAGAGGTTGAGAACTATGGTGAGAAGTGAGAACTGAATTCACTAAATGATTGCCATTTAAGTTTCAGTCTTCCTATGCTTTGGGGAAACAAGCTGCTTATTTGGCATAGTGGTATGTTGTTCTGACGGGCAGTACTCAGAGTCCTGTGTTCAAGACTTGTCAATGAAATGCATGTTAGTAACGCAACATTTTATTCTAGCAACTTTCCAAATTATACACGCAATGTTTAAAATGTGTCCCTGGTTTTGCATTTTGTCCCCTCCAAAAAGCTTAAATTGAAAATGAGTGCAAGAAGCTGTGCAAGATGCCTATGCCTTACACTACTGTCATTCTATTTTTATATGTATATTGTGTGTGTGGAAGTAGACTTTTATGATGGAAATGTTCTGAATTGGGCAGTTTTGTCATTACTGTTTCATGCATTTCGTTTCATTGCCTACTGAAAAAATGTTCAAACAATACATTTAAAATGTGCTCTGTCTAACAAGTGTGCTGTATTATACAAGGAATATAATTTACTAAAGTCAGGAAGGAAGGTGTATCAAAGAACACGTAAGTTTCTTGTTTTGTGTGCAAGGGGCCAATGATTTCAAAACAACCCAAAGGTAATCTTTATCCACCAGTGGCCAGATGCATTTTCTTTGGATGTGGTGTAGGTTTCAATGCAATTTCAATGAATGTGAGTTTCAAGGGCAGAGAAGGTTTAATGCCAAGTCTATTTTCATTGTGAGACCGTATTGCTTTGTTTAACAGATGTCTATTGGTGTTTGTACATTGCACTGTAAAGTGTAAAAATAAAATCCAAATAATCATTTTAGAAGTAAAGCAGTATGCACACATTAGTGTTTATGGTAAATGGGGCAAAGTAGCCAAGTAATGGTACATTGGAATGGCTGCAGAGGGACTCTGATCTGGTGCCATATTTTGGTTGTCTGTTCTTCAGTTTGCACGAAAGTTGGTATCCCACAACTCCACTGGAGTGGGCGGGGTTACATAATTATGTATTCAAATTTTATGTTAAACAGCGTACAGATTTGTACCTATTTTTCATGGGCCTTGTCCAGATTTTTGATGTTTCAAGGTTGAGAGGTATGCACACACACACTCCATTTGAAAGCAAGCAGCAGTATTTGAAGTGTCCGCCCCGTTACCTTCTCATTCCACAAAACGTCTGTTCAAACAAAAAGCAGCAGCATTTGAAGTTTCCGCCCGTTACCTAACAATCCAAACTGACAGGCTCTAATGTCCCTTACAATCCAAACTGACAGCCTCTAACGTCCGTTCAAACACATTTCTCGATGGCACATTTGAAGTTTCAGCCCAGCCAGCATTTGAACAGTAGCCCGCTTGCAGCATTTGAACAGCCCAGATGGAAATTTATGCAGAGCTTAATTCCGAATGGCTGGTAGCACTGACGGTGCTGACGTCATCGCGCACGGGATGATGTCAGCCAAAACAGCGCGAAATGTAAAAATAAAGTGAAAAAATCGGAAATGATGGGGTGTCACTCGGGAATCGTGGCACCTCATCATTTGGACCCCAAAACTCGGTAAAAACCGACTAATTCGGGATGGTTGGGAGGTCTGATTCTCTATCATATTTTTTCTTAAATAATCTTACTACCAGCTTGTCTTCTTCATCCATTTTATCACCCTATATAGATTCAACAGTGTCCCACAGGGTTCAACAAGCCCAAACCCTCATCTTTTTTATCCATGTATAACACTCCTCTTTTAACCTAGATAACCAAATAAATCTAAACATCACTTCGATAAACTGTTTCTCCAAAGCATTTCATATCATATATACTCTATAGACATACTATATTGTTTTTATTCATAGGAATTAATCAGGTGCACTTTTATAGGTTCATAGGTTCATAGGTTGATACTAGGCTATCGGCCCTAGGACCTATACATGCCTAGCTATAACAATTCCCTGGCTATTTCTTCCCACAATACTTACTTTCCTGGATCCCTGTCATGACTGACATGATCCCCGGGGTGAATTTCCTATCTGCCATCCAATCATTTTTTTTTTAATAATCTATACATACTCCAAATAGCAGTAGCTCATTTTAAATCTTTTAAAGTTTTCACTGATTGCTCCCTAATGACACTCAATGTATCAAATGTTATTTATAATACTAAAATTTCTTTTTTTCCAAATTGGATTCTGTTTAATGTTTCATCTGATCCAAATCCCTTACTTTTTTCTCTATTTAATGACATCCCCATTTCTTGTAAACTATTATTTATACACAAAATAACTTCTTCCATTATTTTTCTGCCTTTGATCAAAAGAATAATATCATCCATAGATGATATGATGAAAGGATACTCAGTACTAGTATTCTATATATACTGCATTTTTCTCAGCTATTCTTTTGTCTTTTTGACTAGCCAATGCATTGCTGTTATATACAAAATAATACTTATTGACCATCCTTGTTATAAACCAACATTTATTTCTATTTCATCACTTATCTATCAAAGTGTTATTTTAATATTTTTATATACTGATATAATTACTTTCTGGATTTGTTTACTAAAATTATATCCTTCCATTATTTTCCATAACACGTCATGATCTATTATATCAAATGCTCTTCTTGTATGTCCCACCAGTAACTTTGTTTTATTATTTTCTTTTTAAACATTATCTACTATTTTTCTAATAATCATTGAGTTCCTGATATTCTTTTCCTTTAATTCCATAAATATTCTCCCCTAAACTATTTTATTCTCTAATCTTATTTGTATTATCTTCACAAATATCTTATAATCAGAATTATTTAACACAACTGGCCTCTAGTTTGTCATCTCATCTTTCTCCCCTTCCTTCCAATGAAATCTTATAATTCCACTTCAAATTTGTGTATAACAATAACATCATTTAACCATTTATTAAACATATAAATCAAGATTTCTTTTTGCCATTGCTCCATATTCTTATACATTAAATACCCCATACTATCTGAACTTGCTTCAGAAATAAGATTTACTTTCTTTATCACAATTTCTAAGTCCATTAAAGTAATCTGTTTATCAACATCTTTATTCTTTTCTTCTGCAAAATTGCTTAACCTTCTACGTATTTACATTTTTCATCTTAATATCCGTTGACATGTATTTAACATACTGTACTACAATATTCATAATATTTCCTTGTTATTTATCAGCTTTCCTGTCTTTACTTCTCATTTCTGTCATCATACTACTTTCTTCTTTTATTATTTTACTTAAGTTATTTGCCTTACAAACACAAGGTGCAGGGTTTGAGTCTCACAAAGGATAATTGGTTAGGCTTAAATGGCTTGCAAGGGCAATTAGCCTAGTACTAATCTATGAACCTAAATATGGAGACATGTCTCCCTTTTTCCTTGCAGAAAATATCTTTGTTTATGCAACAATTCTTTATATTTTCTTGATTTAATTTATATATCTCATCTTCTTCATTTGTATAATATACTTTCTCATTTCTTTCTGGACTTTCTAATACCTTATTCTGCATTTCTATATATTCAGTTTTGTCTTATTCTGTATTCCCATTGTATATAGTTCTTTTTATATTTCTTTTTAAATGTCATCCACCATTCTGACCAATTATTATAAAATTCTCTCATAGTCATAACATCTTCCCACAAGTCCAATATAGTATCCTTTCCTTTCTCATTTCACATGTTCTCATTTATTCTGTTAATCTCTTTTTCAATGTTTATATATTCTTTATTTTTCTATTCCTTACCATATTGCCATGTGATCTGAAAATCCTGTTTTTACTGCTTTGTCTATGACTATCTCCATACTTTTATATACTAAGACATAATCAATTTATTTTAATATTCCCTGTCTTACATGTACTTCTGTTTATATTCCCTAATACTACATTTTCACATGTCATGATTTTCCTCATTTTTTTCTTATTTAGCTTATCTTTTTCATTTATTATTCCTGAAGTCACAATTGAAATATCCTTTTGTTATTATATCCATATTTACTATTACATAATCCAATGTGTTTTGAAACAACCTTTCTCTTTCTTTATAAACTACATATACATATACTGCTAAAGTCTATAAACTCTATTTTCCTATTTTATATCTACTGCTAATAATCATCCTAATCTAACTAAACTAAAATCCAATATTGTAATTGCACTGCTATATTGTACATCTATTCCTGAACAGATTTCTCAACCTAAATTCCATATAACACCCCCTCATCATAAAATTTCAATTGGTAATCTCTCTTCCTTTGTTAAACCTGCAACATCTTCTATTACTCATGTCTATTTCACATTCATTACGCAACAGTAATACTCCAATTCTTCTTACTAAATGTTTTATACTATTAACATTAACAGATAAGAATCTAAGATTATTTAATTTTATCATTCTCAAGTTATATAAAATTATGTATTTTTATCAATTTCTTTCTTTTTCACTCTCATAGGTTCATTCATTCATAGGTAGGTACTAGGCTATTGGTCCCTACGCATATATACTTAGCCAAATAGTACCTGGCTTTTGCCAACCAAGAAAATTATTTTCCTGTGCCCCTGTCAAGCAGAGCCAGATATGCCTTGGAATTTCCTTTTTCCTATCTTTTACTCTTTTTACAATAAAACTTTTCCTCTTAACTAGCCTCCAATCTATATCTTCTCCATCACTAACATTTGACCCAACATCTGTTTAGCCTTCCCCTCTTCCCTTTTGCCACTATCTTCTTTTTGTATATTATTATTTGTCTTTTCCTGCAAAATCATTTTGTTGTTCTTCTTGTTCCTTATTTTTTTACCTTCACTTATATTTTCTTCTATACAAACTTTTTCCCTATTTTGTACAACCTATCCATGAATGCTCTATCTGTGAATATTTAATTTTACATTTTTTGCATTATCTTCAAATTCCCTACATAAAAACATTTCTTCTTATAATAATTATCTATAAAGTGTCCCTCTTTCCTACAAGAAAAAAAAATACATTTTTGTTTGTCCCCAATACTGTACAACAGCTCTGTTCTTTCAACATTAATTCTTGAAATATGTACAATTTTTTTTTCATTTTCTATTTTTAAAAATAGCATTACAATGCCATCCCCCAGTCCCTAGTTCTCTGTTATCAATTACTTTTGAGATGTCTTAACTTCTTTGCAAAAATTCTTTCATAAATATGTTTACAGTTTCTCTTATGTCTCTGTTTGAAACTGTGTATGCACTTTCTTGTAGTTTCACATTAAAATGACTTAATAATATAGTTATTTTATGGATGCATATCTTTCTCTTTGTCATATTCTCCCCAAAAAGTCTCCAGTTTCATTAACAGGCTAAAAAAGTTATAATATGTCTCTTTTTTATCAAAATAAATGCTCTTACCTTGTGTGCTTTGATTCTTAAAGGCGTAATCACTGAATTCCATATTTCATACCTGCCCATCTATTTTTCTTTCTTAATCTGTACTCAAACAACATACTTCTATTTTTCTGTTTTCTCTATCTTCTTGCTCTCTCTTTTTTTCTTCTCTCTTACTGCTTTTGCAAATTTTTTCTTATGAATATTCTTCACCGTTTGGAGCTTGTCTATAATCTCACCTCAAGATAGCCCTTTTCCAGTATCTTACTTGCTTGCTTTGCTCAACCAAGTCCATCAGTAAATCATCCCTCAACCCTCCCAACTGGTGGGGCAATGGTAACATCCTCTTACAACTGTTCCTCACCCCTTGAAACTTCAAACATATTTTTCTGAAATAGCTCTTCCATATCCTATACTGTTCCATCCACTATCCCCTTTGTGCTAAACATCTTATACAAATTCTTGTGCAATAGCTCTATGGAGTCAGCATTCACCTCAACTCCTATCTCATTGCCTGCTATGTCGTGCACTGTCCTGCCAGCCGCCACTGTGCTGGGAAGAGAATGTGCACATGCACTCATCGGACATATGGACCACATGCACTGTAGTGGCAGAGGTTATTTATTGAATTGATCGCTTATATATGTTATTTACATTATTTACAACATATACAGTATACACATTATTTATAATTGCTTACTTCTTACATTGCAACAGCATATTAGTTCATATATTTCCAATATTTCAATTATTCACCCAACTCATTTTTCCACAACCAAAAACATATCTTTTACAAAATTTTTGAAATTTCCTCATACTGATTTCTCATTATATTTTATTTCATTCAGTCTTTCATTCCATATGACCCACAAAACATAAAACAATTTTTTATTAATTTGTTCCACTTTCTTTGTTTTACAATTTTAGAATCATTCACTACATTAATTTCATATAATTTTCACACAATTTTCTAACTCTCATACAATTTACGAAAACATGTTCTATCATCTCAAGCTAGCACCAATAGTTGCATACTCTTTGTAGAATTCTGTAATAGGGTGTATTTGCTTTAACAGGCAGTTTACTCATTATTAACCTCCACATAAAATGTTTACATTCATACATGTTTTCCTCCATCAAAGCCTTATTTTAATTGCATTTCTTTTTTCATTATCAAAGTTTTTCCATGGATAAATATAATAATTTTCCTGCCATTCTCTTCTGTTTTTTTTCCACATTCCCTATTTTCAATTTCCATAATAATATTTTGTTTTGATATTCTTAAATCTCATTATTAATACTATTCTTCCATCTTTTCCCATATATTAAACTTCCCATAAAATCTTTATATTTGATATTCATTATATCATTTATTGTGTTCCTGTTTTCTTCTTTCAATCCCTTCTACACTTAATGCAGATTCAATAAAGCTGCATGTAGAATAGGATTTATTAGTACTAATCCTCCTTCTACTTCCTGCACAAACAAAATTCCTCTACTTACAAGGTTTAATCTTGATCCCCATATGAATGAAAATATAATTAATAACAGTTATTTTTTCCTATTTAGATGGGATCCTACATCATCATCTTCTTTCGGCTGTTCCCATTAGGGGTCGCCACAGCAGATCACCTGTTTCTATTTCTTCCTGTCCTCTGCATCTTGCTCTGTCACACCAACCACCTGCATGTCCTCTCTCACCACATCCATAAACCTTATCTTAGGCCTTCCTCTTTTCCTGTTACCTGGTAGCTTCATCCTTAGCATCTTTTCCCAATATACTCAGCATCCCTCCTCAGCACATGTCCAAACCAATGTAATTGTGCCTCTCTGGCTTTGTCTCCAAACCTTCCAACCTGGGCTGACCCTCTAATATACTTATTCCTAATCCTGTCCACCCTCGTCACGCCCAGTGCAAATCTTAACATCTTTAATTCTGCCACATCCAGCTCAAACTCCTGCCTTTTTGTCAATGCCACTGCCTCTAACCCATATAACATAGCTGGTTTCATTTATTAAACACATAAATCAAGATTTCTTTTTGCCATTGCTCCATATTCTTATACATTAAATACCCCATACTATCTGAACTTACTGCAGAAATAAGATTTACTTTCTTTATCACAATTTCTAAGTCCATTAAAGTAATCTGTTTATCAACATCTTTATTCTTTTCTTCTGTAAAATTGCTTAACCTTCTACGTATTTACATTTTTCATCTTAATATCCGTTGACATCTATTTAACATACTGTACTACAATATTCATAATATTTCCTTGTTATTTATCAGCTTTCCCATCTTTGCTTTTCATTTCTCTAATCATACTACTTTCTTCTTTTACTATTTTACTTAAGTTATTTGCCTTACAAACACAAGGTGCAGGGTTTGAGTCTCACAAGGGATAATTGGTTAGGCTTAAAATGGCTTGCAAGGGCAATTAGCCTAGTACTAATCTATGAACCTAAATATGGAGACATGTCTCCCTTTTTCCTTGCAGAAACTATCTTTGTTTATGCGACAATTCTTTATATTTTCTTGATTTAATTTATATATCTCATCTTCTTCATTTGTATAATATACTTTCTCATTTCTTTCTGGACTTTCTAATACCTTATTCTGCATTTCTATATATTCTGTTTTGTCTTATTCTGTATTCCCATTGTATATAGTTCTTTTTATATTTCTTTTTAAATGTCATCCACCATTCTGACCAATTATTATAAAATTCTCTCATAGTCATAACATCTTCCAACAAGTCCAATATAGTATCCTTTCCTTTCTCATTTCACATGTTCTCATTTATTCTGTTAATCTCTTTTTCAATGTTTATATATTCTTTATTTTTCTATTCCTTACCATATTGCCATGTGATCTGAAAATCCTGTTTTTACTGCTTTGTCTATGACTATCTCCATACTTTTATATACTAAGACATAATCAATTTATTTTTAATATTCCCTATCTTACATGTACTTATGTTTATATTCCCTAATACTAAATTTTCACACGTCATGATTTTCCTCATTTTTTTCTTATTTAGCTTATCTTTTTCATTTATTATTCCTGAAGTCACAATTGGAATATCCTTTTGCTATTATATCCATATTTACTATCACATAATCCAATGTGTTTTGAAACAACCTTTCTCTTTCTTTATAAACTACATATACATATACTGCTAAAGTCTATGAACTCTATTTTCCTATTTTATATCTACTGCTAATAATCATCCTAATCTAACTAAACTAAAATCCAATATTGTAATTGCACTGCTATATTGTACATCTATTCCTGAACAGATTTCTCAACCTAAATTCCATATAACACCCCCTCATCATAAAATTTCAATTGGTAATCTCTCTTCCTTTGTTAAACCTGCAACATCTTCTATTACTCATGTCTATTTCACATTCATTACGCAACAGTAATACTCCAATTCTTCTTACTAAATGTTTTATACTATTAACATTAACAGATAAGAATCTAAGATTATTTAATTTTATCATTCTCAAGTTATATAAAATTATGTATTTTTATCAATTTCTTTCTTTTTCACTTTCATAGGTTCATACATTCATAGGTAGGTACTAGGCTATTGGCCCTACGGCATATATACGCCTAGCCAAATAGTACCCTGGCTTTTGCCAACCAAGAAAATTATTTTCCTGTGCCCCTGTCAAGCAGAGCCACATATGCCTTGGAATTTCCTTTTTCCTATCTTTTACTCTTTTTACAATAAAACTTTTCCTCTTAACTAGCCTCCAATCTATATCTTCTCCATCACTAACATTTGACCCAACATCTGTTTAGCCTTCCCCTTTTCCCTTTTGTCACTATCTTCTTTTTGTATATTATTATTTGTCTTTTCCTGAAAAATCATTTTGTTGTTCTTCTTGTTCCTTATTTTTTTACCTTCACTTATATTTTCTTCTATACAAACTTTTCCCTATTTTGTACAACCTATCCATGAATGCTCTATCTGTGAATATTTAATTTTACATTTTTTGCATTATCTTCAAATTCCCTACATAAAAACATTTCTTCTTATAATAATTATCTATAAAGTGTCCCTCTTTCCTACAAGAAAAAAAAATACATTTTTGTTTGTCCCCAATACTGTACAACAGCTCTGTTCTTTCAACATTAATTCTTGAAATATGTACAATTTTTTTCATTTTCTATTTTCAAAAATAGCATTACAATGCCATCCCCCAGTCCCTAGTTCTCTGTTATCAATTACTTTTGAGATGTCTTTAACTTCTTTGCAAAAATTCTTTCATAAATATGTTTACAGTATCTCTTATGTCTCTGTTTGAAACTGTGTATGCACTTTCTTGTAGTTTCACATTAAAATGACTTAATAATATAGTTATTTTATGGATGCATATCTTTCTCTTTGTCATATTCTCCCCAAAAAGTCTCCAGTTTCATTAACAGGCTAAAAAAGTTATAATATGTCTCTTTTTTATCAAAATAAATGCTCTTACCTTGTGTGCTTTGATTCTTAAAGGCATACTCACTGCATTCCATATTTCATACCTGCCCATCTATTTTTCTTTCTTAATCTGTACTCAAACAACATACTTCTGTTTTTCTGTTTTCTCTATCTTCTTGCTCTCTCTTTTTTTCTTCTCTCTTACTGCTTTTGCAAATTTTTGCTTATGAATATTCTTCACCGTTTGGAGCTTGTCTATAATCTCACCCCAATATAGCCCTTTTCCAGTATCTTACTTGCTTGCTTTGCTCAACCAAGTCCATCAGTAAATCATCCCTCAACCCTCCCAACTGGTGGGGCAATGGTAACATCCTCTTACAACTGTTCCTCACCCCTTGAAACTTCAAACATATTTTTCTGAAATAGCTCCTCCATATCCTATATTGTTCCATCCACTATCTCCTTTGTGCTAAACATCTTATACAAATTCTTGTGCAATAGCTCTATGGAGTCAGCATTCACCTCAACTCCTATCTCATTGCCTGCTATGTTGTGCACTGTCCTGCCAGCCGCCACTGTGCTGGGAAGAGAATGTGCACATGCACTCATCGGACATATGGACCACATGCACTGTAGTGGCAGAGGTTATTTATTGAATTGATAGCTTATATATGTTATTTACATTATTTACAACATATACAGTATACACATTATTTATAATTGCTTACTTCTTACATTGCAACAGCAGTTCATATATTTCCAATATTTCAATTATTCACCCAACTCTTTTTTCCACAACCAAAAACATATCTTTCACAAAATTTTCGAAATTTCCTCATACTGATTTCCCATTATATTTTATTTCATTCAGTCTTTCATTCCATATGACCCACAAAACATAAAACAATTTTTTTATTAATTTGTTCCACTTTCTTTGTTTTACAATTTTAGAATCATTCACTACATTAATTTCATATAATTTTCACACAATTTTCTAACTCTCATACAATTTAAGAAAACATGTTCTATCATCTCAAGCTATCCCCAATAGTTGCATACTCTTTGTAGAATTCTGTAATAGGGTGTATTTGCTTTAACAGGCAGTTTACTCATCATTAACCTCCACATAAAATGTTTACATTCATACATGTTTTCCTCCATCGAAGCCTTATTTTAATTGCATTTCTTTTTTCATTATCAAAGTTTTTCCATGGATAAATATAATAATTTTCCTACCATTCTCTTCTGTTTTTTTTCCACATTCCCTATTTTCAATTTCCATAATAATATTTTGTTTTGATATTCTTAAATCTCATTATTAATACTATTCTTCCATCTTTTCCCATATATTAAACTTCCCAAAAAATCTTTATATTTGATATTCATTATATAATTTATTGTGTTCCTGTTTTCTTCTTTCAATCCCTTCTACACTTAATGCAGATTCAATAAAGCTGCATGTAGAATAGGATTTATTAGTCCTAATCCTCCTTCTACTTCCTGCACATACAAAATTCCTCTACTTACAAGGTTTAATCTTGATCCCCATATGAATGAAAATATAATTAATAACAGTTATTTTTCCTATTTAGATGGGATCCTACATCATCATCTTCTTTCGACTGTTCACATTAGGGGTCGCCACAGCAGATCACCTGTTTCTATTTCTTCCTGTCCTCTGCATCTTGCTCTGTCACACCAACCACCTGCATGTCCTCTCTCACCACATCCATAAACCTTATCTTAGGCCTTCCTCTTTTCCTGTTACCTGGTAGCTTCATCCTTAGCATCTTTTCCCAATATACTCAGCATCCCTCCTCAGCACATGTCCAAACCAATGTAATTGTGCCTCTCTGGCTTTGTCTCCAAACCTTCCAACCTGGGCTGACCCTCTAATATACTTATTCCTAATCCTGTCCACCCTCGTCACGCCCAGTGCAAATCTTAACATCTTTAATTCTGCCACATCCAGCTCAAACTCCTGCCTTTTTGTCAATGCCACTGCCTCTAACCCATATAACATAGCTGGTTTCACTACCCTCTTGTAGACCTTCCCTTTCACTCTTACAGGTACTCGTCTGTCACAAATCACTCCTGGCACTCTTCTCCACCCACTCCATCCTGCCTGTACTCTCTTCTTCACCTCTCTTCCACACTCACCATTACTGAACTATTGACCCCAAGTATTTAAACTCATCCACCTTCGCCACCTCTACTCCTTGCATCCTCACCATTCCTCTATCCTCCCTCTCATTCACACACATATATTCTGTCTTACTCCTGCTGACCTTCATTCCTCTTCTCTATAGAGCATATCTCCATCTCACCAGGGTCTCCTCCACCTGTTCCCTACTCTCACTACAGATCACAATGTCATCTGCAAACATCATAGTCCACAGGGTCTTCTGTCTGATCTCGTCTGTCAACCTGTCCATCACCATTGCAAATAAGAAAGGGCTCAGAGCTGATCCTTGATGTAACCCCACCTCTACCTTAAACGCACCCATCACTCCCACTGCAGACCTAACTGCTGTCACACTACCCTCGTACATATCCTGTACCACTCTTACATACTTTTCTGACACTCCTGACTTCCTCATACAATACCACAACTCCTCTCTCGGCACCCTGTCATATGCTTTTTCTAAGTCTACAAAAACACAATGCAACTCCTTCCAACATTCTCTGTACTTCTCCATCAACACTCTCAGAGCATCTGTAGTGCTCTTTCCTGGCATGAAACCATACTGCTGATCACTAATCATCACGTCCCTTCTTAACCTTGCTTCCACTACTCTTTCCCATAACTTCATGCTGTGACTGATCAATTTAATCCCTCTGTAGTTACTACAGCTCTGCACATCACCCTTATTCTTAAAAATCGGTACCAAAACACCTTTTCTCCATTCCTCAGGCATCGTCCCACTTTCCAAGATTTCATTAAACAATCTGGTTAAAAACTCCACTGCCATTTCACCTAAACACCTCCATGCTTCCACAGGTATGTCATCTGGGCCAACAGCCTTTCCATTCTTCATTCTCTTCATAGCTATCCTTACTTCCTACTTGCTAATCCATTGTACTTCATGATTCACTATCCCTACATCTTCCAACCTTCTCTTCCCCTCATTCTCTTCATTCATCAACCCCTCAAAGTACTCTTTCCATCTCCTCAACACACTCTCCTTGCTTGTATGTTTCCCTCATTATCCTTTATCACCTTTACCTGCCGCACATCTTTCCTAGCTCGGTCCCTCTGTCTAGCCAATTGGTACAGGTCCTTTTCTCCCGCCTTAGTGTCCAACCTTTCATACAACTCTTCATATGCCTTATCCTTGGCCTTTGCCACCTCTCTCTTTGCCGTGCACCTCATCTCCTTATACTCCTGTCTACTTTCTTCATCTCTCTGACAATCCCACTTCTTCTTTGCCATCCTCTTTCTTTGTATACTCCATACACTTGCCAAATAGGCAATCTTACCCTAACAAAACAGAGTGTATTAAATAAACATTTTTTTATATAATAATCTATATGACCTCCAAAATATGCATATTTCTCTCAGTTTTTGTATCAGTCTTTCCCATTGTGTTTCCTTTTTCATATTAGCAAAAAATATTATCCCTATAATATCTACCGCTTCATTATTAAAATGAATACTTGCTAACTCTCTCAATAATCCAGTTCCTGTACTTTTATCCTTGCTGATGCTTAGGTCAAGGACATTTAAATGTTTATTTATTATTATTTATTAAATTTCCTAATTTCTTCCATTTATTTCTTTTTTTAAGTAATTAATACTATATTGTCTGCATCAGTACAAATAACTGGGACACAAATCCCCTCTATTATCCTATACCTTGTTATTATTCAGTTTTCAATTAATTGCATTTGCAATCACCTTCATAGCTAACACAAATAATATACTGATTGCTGAACAACCTTGAATTATCCATGACTCTATTCTTATTTCTTTACTTAGCCATCCATTTAATATTATTTTAATAATATTACATGTTCATATACTGATCTTATAACTTTTATTATTTTGTCGCTTACATTATAATTTCTTAAAATACTTCATAATTTCTCATATTGCATTCTATTGAATGCTATATTTACATCTCCAGCCAATACTTTAATTTCCATTTTTTTATTTATAATGTTGTCTATCACCTCTCTTAGCACCTATAATAAATCCTGGCTTCCTTTCCCTTTTTTTGCAAAAATCATAGGTTCCATCAGTCTATATACACATTTTCCTAATGTTTTCACTATTATTCTCATAAATATGTTTTAATCTGTATTGTTTAATACTAGTGGTCTTCAGTGTCTAATGTCTTCCTTCTTCCCCTTTTTCCATATAAATTTCATAGCCCCACACATATCTCTTTTTCATTTATCCCTTTTTCTAACCATTCATTCAAAACCTCTACAAAATATTTTTTTTCCAATTTTTCTTATTATAGTACATATGATAATCAATGCCATTAATCCCATAGCCTTCTCCATATCCACGTTTTTAAAAATGTCATTGAGCTCTCCTGTTAGTGAATATAAAAGTCACATATTCTCTTTTAAGGCTTTACAATATGTAAAAAATTATTTTAGAGAAGGTGACATGAATAATTGGGTGGATTTGGTTGAGCTAAGAAGGATATTAAAATTGCAGTAGACAGACATCCAGGGCTTAATGCCAGTATCTGCATAAAACACGCCCTAAAGGGGCATAAAGTGAGCAGTTGATTTCAATGGATAGCATCTTAATTTGTGATATGGGCATTTACTTTAAAAAAGTTTGGTTAACTTGTTTTTAACTCTGGATCTGATGTAGCACTAGTTGTGAAAGCGCTTATCCTCTGTTTTATTGATTTTTATTAAAGTTGGTTTATGCCTATTGCCGTGGTACCCTTGCTGGTTACTTTGATTACTACTCCTATATTTATATGTTTTTCCATAATCTCATTCTCTTCTTCAGTTAACCTGTTTACCTCCCATATTTGCCTCTGTTTTATCTCTGTCTTCTTAAATGTATTTTTATATACTGCTCTATTACCTCAAATATTTATTTTTGTGTATTCACCTTTTATCCTTCATTGGTTTCCAATGCTCTTAGTTTATTTGTTTGTTGATTCATCATTATTATTATTATTATTATTATTATTATTATTATTATTATTAATATATAATCAATAATTATTATTTATTTAATTTATTTATTCTCTTTTTTCTCACCATTTTATTCAAATAATGAGCTACTTCTTTTTTCCCTTGTATAATGCCTTTTCTTATATAACATTTTCTTAATCTTCTCTTGATTCATTTCATAAACTTCCTTCTCCTTTTCATAATTGTTTTTATTATTTCTTAATGTTTCTCAATTTTTTATCTTAGCAGCCTATATTTTTCTGTTGTTTTCTCTCTTTTCATTGCTTGACTTTCTAGAAAACACTTTTTATACTTCCCTTTAAATTTTAACCACCAATCAGTCCACATTTTATAAAATATTCTCATTCTACATGATCTTCCCATATTCCATGTCTTTTGTCTCTTCTTCATTTAAATCTGTATCATTCAGTCTTTTAAAACCTTTACCTATCCTTATGTATTCTTCCTTTTCTTTTACTTCTACTCATACAGTCAAAAGGTATGAGAAACCTGTTTCCTTTGTTCCTCTTTTTATAATTTCAAAGTATCAGTTATTATAAAATAATCAATTTTTGTTAAATTCTCATTTCTTTTACATGTCCAGTGTATATTATCCCATATACATAACTTTCCACTTTTCATTATTCCATAAACTGTTTTAACATCAGTCCCTTCTTTCTTTCTTTTCCTCAAATCATAATTAAAATCTCTAACAATATTATTTCTATATTTACTCCCAGCTAATTTAAGATTTTTTTAACATTTCCTCTCTTTCTTTTTAGTAACATATGAATATATTGCAATAATTCTGTATGCATCCTTCTTATATCTTATATCTAACACTGTTATTCTGCCTAGCTCTATTAAGGTATAAGACTTTAACTGTTTCATTACATAATACAACATATGTCTTTTCCCATGTTCCATGCAATTTCTCCAGTCCATAGGTTTTCCATCTGATTCCTTTCATCCTCTATTAAAATTCTTGTATTCCCTAATTACCTGTATGTCAAGTAGCACACACCATTCCAATACACTGAACCTTATTTTAACATTTTTTATACTATTAACATTTATTGATAAGACTCTCAAGTTTTATCAGATGTTGTATATTTTTATCTTACTCCTTATCTTTCATTTTATTTTCTTTGATAATCAAACTTTTATATTTTCTTTTCCTATCTTTCACTCTTCTTCTTCTATTGAATTACTTTTAGATCTTACTATTTTCCAATTGCTATCTTTCTCTTCACTTGTCTCCAGTGCTAATTCCTCACCTTCATTGTTTTCATTTTCTTTATACTTTGTGTTTTTATTTTCTTCTTCTATGATATTTTGTTTTTCATGTTCATGCTTATCATTTTCTGCTACATCATGTACATGTTCCTGTGTCTGCTTTTCTGCTCAACATATAGTTGTTCATCACAACTGAGTCATGTCCCATGTTCCCACATTTTTTATACACCAGTTCTCATTTCGTTGCTTCATGACCCACTTTTCCACAAACAAAACATCTTCTCTTATCAAAATGATCATTCTTTCCACAAAAAAATGGTTTTAATTTGTCCCTTATCTTACATAATCCCTATTTCCTTCAAAAGTTACTATACTTGGAATATGTGCAATAGTATCTATTTCTATTTTCAAAATAATGCCACTCCCAGTCCATAAGCCTGTATCATCATAAATTGTTGCAGTGTCAGTCACTTCTTTGGATACAGTTTTTAAACAGTCTTTCAATGCTTCCTTATCTACCTCTGTTTGAAATTGTATAGTCTCTCTATTAAAAATCTGTACCACATAAGAATTCCATGGACTTACAGTCTTTCTTTTTTTCAAATCTCTCTAAGAAACTTTCCATATATTGCCCAGTCTCAAATATAATGTCACAAAGAGTCTCTCTGTTAAGGTGAATAAAGGCTTTTACCTCATTAGGTGATATTCCCAAGGCTGCAACAACTGCGTCCCATACCTTGTATCTTTCAAGTATATTTTCTTCCTTACTACTGAGACATACAACAAACCTTTTTCTTCACAACTTCTCTTTGCCTCCTCCCTCTCTTGCTTGTTTCTTGCCTTCATTCAGCATCGCTGCATACAGTTTTCTACTTTGTGTAGTTTTTTTCACTTCCTCCTCTTGGATTCTATCCATAATGTCACCCCAGCATGCCACCACTTCACTTTCTGGTTCTATCTGCATAATCATCTCCTTAAGATAATCATCCCTCAACCCTCCCGACTGGAGGGTTGTAAGAATACAGTCCTGTGTTGACTCAAAAAGGTTACACTGAACTAGATGTTCTGAATCTTCTACACATACTTTCAACCTCTTTGTTAGCTCTTTAAAAGGTTGGACTGCCTTTTCTAATACTTCTGACCCTCTATCTCTTGCAAGTGCCTCATTAACTTCCGACTACTTCTCCGACATGATCAATGGTTCCACTGACCTACAATCAGCATTCAGTTCAGCAACATCTCATTCTTGGGCCTCCATGCTTAATCTCACCAGCTTCCTGCTTCTCTAGGCCACCTTCACATCTGGAAAGGAAGACATTAAGTACACATTAAGTACAGCTGTAAACAGCGTCCCTGTATGCAAAACAGTAGGGAAGTTTTGTGATGCCCTTGCCAAATTTTCCTTTTGTAGTATAAATACCACATCAGGTTTCCCCTGGAAAAAGGCTTGTAGCTTAGTGTGACTACCCCAGTCAACAAAGGCTAAATAAATAAAAAATCAAATGGACAGTCCTTCTCCAAAACTATCTTATGGAGATAGAGACGATAATATTGCTTGGAGGTTTAGTTATAAGACACTTTGGACATATTTTGAAGAATATGAAGGAATTCAACTTCTAGTATGAGTGGGAAAAACAAGACAGAGATGATGAGATGAAACTGTGTGAGCTGAGCATTAACCTGGTGAAATGCAGTTGTATAACCAGTTTGTATTGTAATGTTGCTTGAGATTGTCAGAGGGAATAGGGGCAATGCCTGAAGTCCCAAGCAAGATTGTTGTTTAGACTCAGAACTCTGGTCAAAGGGTCAAAAAAAGTAATTGATCAATCAGATTCAGATAAAAAAATGAAATGAATAATCACAGTATGGATGATAATGAGAAAAGGGAGAAACTGCTGGCAGAGATTAAAGCAGCTCATCAGGGAAAACAGTTCTAAAAACTATTCCAAATGCCAATGACAGTAACTGTAGGCTTAATGAGGGAAACAACAGATAATCAACAAAGATAAGTGTATACACCAAAATAAAAAAAATCCAGGAATTTGAAAACAGTGGTATTTTGTAAAAATAGTGGTAGATTATTTTGATTCACTGCATAAAATAGGAAAAGAGGTGATTTCCATATTGGGGCCATTGAAAGACTAGGGAAATGCCATTCGTATGGAAGGGAAACAGAAACAGTTTCTACAAAGCACATATTTTTATAACAGAAACTGTGCAGGGTGAAAGTTGGAGCAACAAGTGCAAAGAAATAAAGTCAAATATTGCAAAAGGAATGGACTGCCAGACAAATTTGCGAAGGGACAGGGAGAAGGTTGAATTAAAAGGGTCACAAAGAACAACTGATGTAGATGTACCATGGGAAAAAGGACTAATGAGGGTGTAAAAAAGAGGAACGCAAAGTAATGTCAACAAGAAAGGTTTAGAGGACAAGACTAGGCATAACAGACTACAAAAATGGAGGAAAGAACATAGAAGACATGAAAAGTATGAGAGGGGATGCACAAAAA
Source organism: Protopterus annectens (assembly GCF_019279795.1). NCBI lineage: Eukaryota > Metazoa > Chordata > Ceratodontiformes > Protopteridae > Protopterus > Protopterus annectens. The sequence goes on from NC_056735.1 coordinate 474,922,647, forward strand.
GATAGAGAAAAAAAAAAAACAAGAAGCGGATCAAAGCAGAAATCCATCAGAACAGATAGTCTTATATAATTCACATGAAAAGTATGGATAATGATAAGAAAAGCAGAAAATTAATACCTTCAAAGAGGAGACACTGCAACTGAAGGCTCAGGGGATTCAAATTCCCAGTGCTGGACTTCAGAGGGCTGGATCAATCTGCCCTGGTCAAAGTAGCAGGGAAGAAAAATGAAATGGAGCAGTGGTAGAAAAACTGGAACAGAAAATGAGGCAAAGAGGGTGAAGCCTCCAAGAACTGTATAGCCTTTCATACAGGGAGAGATGAGAGAACATATGAGGTGCAATGCAAGGGAAAAATGAGCTTATATTCTCAGCAACTCTGTGCAGGTATTGGTTATAGTTGCATGTCAACAGGACTAAAAAATGAAAGCTTGAAAATCTACAAAACAAAAGGGGGTAAATGAGACTGAAAAGGACTAATGGTATATATGAACATGGGGCATTATTCAAAGGTAACCAGTATTTTTAATGTACTGTGTTCCAACAGGAATAATATACACATATATGGAAGCAAACAATTTTGTGGGTTTTAATTTTAACTTCCTAACCAAGGTGGTAAGCGGCAAGCTCGTGGTAAAGGGAATGGATACAAATAAGTCAATTGCTGTTGCATGGTCCTTCTCATGATGCACCACCTGTTATAAATGTTTATCTTTTCATATAAAAGTAAACTTTCTCTTTGAAGCAATGGCATAAGTGGTGTGGTATCTGAATGAAATGTGGGGGAAGTGGAGAAATACATAATTACAGAAACATGAGTCTTAAGTTTGACTACAATGTAGTAGAGAAATGGAATGCATGAAACTGTCACAAAAGTAAGATGAAATACAAAGCAAACAGGGTCTAAATTACATAATCAAACTTTCAAAACTTCGAATCCCATATGTTTGACAACATATGATCAAAGTTTGAAAGTTCGAATATATAGTAAAAAACCAAAAACAAAAAAAAAACTTACCTTAACGGTGCAGGCAGGGGCAAGCCCCCAAATCCCACCCCCTACTTAGATATACCAACTCCGAGATCGCACTTCAGTACAGAAAAGGGAAATTCTCCCATTCTGCTGTTATGCTTAATCTTCGAACACTTGAAATGTCAATCATATGGTGTTGACCATATAACGTTCGACATTTCAAGCATTCAAGGTTCTAATAGGAACCCAGCAAAAAAGTAGTGACTATAGGAACATGGAAATTAAAACAGAGGCAGATAGGTCCATAGGAGATTACTAGGCTATTAGCTCAAGAGCCCTTACAAGCCTAGCTAGTTTTACCCAGATTTTACACAATTTTCTATCCCTAGGGGAAAGATAGCAAGAATCATCAAGCAGGGCTTTGACAATTTTTACAGACTGCCTCTGTACATAAGGTACATGAGTGCCACTCCAGGAGTAATTTTGTGATTTCCCATCCATTGGTCCATATTGTGCTTGAAGATGGTCTGGGAAGGGCTTTGCTTCATGTGAATAGTAAGCCTATTCCAGAGGAGAGGTCAATCTCTGGGACACATATCTGTCCGTCTAAAATGATCTATTCATGTCACAGATCAGGTTTAGATCTGTTGAGTGGATGACCCTCATGCAGTTAGTTTGTGAATATGCAACATTTCCATCAGGGCTGGGTTAGAGACTGCCTTGTAGTTAGGCACAGATAACCCCTCAGTAATTGGTAGGAAACTGAATACAGTGATAGGGCTGTTAATTGGTCCACATATGACATGCTGGTTATTTTTTGGGGAGAAACCTCCAAGGATGCACCACCTGTTGTGGGATCCTGTTGAGGTACATGACAAAGTATGCATTATACTCAATTATTGGTCTGATGAGGGTTGATTACAGAGGTGCTATGACATCCTTAGATCCGGATGCCATGCCCTTACTTATAAGCTGAGCTACATAGAATAAATTCCTCACCACCTTGGAAACATGGTGGTCAAAGTTCAGAATTTTATCTAAGTACCCAGATCTCTCACCATTGAGTCCACTCTAAGGAAGGGGGGTGCCATCAATGTTGTAATTTCCAGGGGTATTTGATTTCAATGGGGGTATTATCATGGACTTCTTCACATTTAGTTTGAGGCCATGGCTCTGCCATCAATCATTATTCTTTGTCAGACCATTCTGTAGGGTGTCAGCATCATTTGGGGATTCAATGATTGCCTCTAACTTACAGTCATCAGCAAACTTGGTCAGCCAAAGGCCATCTACATTTGCCTTGACATCTGGCCATCATTCACACCTACATGGACTATAACTAAGTCATATTGGTACTTGTGGTTGAGTGACCTGAGTGTCTGCATGATCTGGCAAATCCTGACCTCTGACAGTCAACGACTGCAACCCTTTCTTTTATCCAACCTGGTGAAGAGGGGAAGGGTGTCCACATTTCTCCTGATGGAGTCTTTTATGACCAAGATGCTTGAATGTGTAGTATTTTGCTTTAGGGGCTCGTTTGTGGATACACTATGATGTGTATTTTTATGTGTAGAGGTTGGTGTTGACTTGGTTTTGTTTGCATGTGAGTTCTGAGGGCAGTGTACAGGAAGCCTCTGAGGCTTTGGTAACTTTGGCTTTGGTAACTTATGAGTACCTGTACATATGTGGGTTTATGTCTTGAGACAGTATCTAGTCAGGGGAATGATGTGTGTTCTAACAACCGGTTTGTCATTTGATTTGTCAGTATGTGAGAGCTGTCTCACTTTTCATAGTGTAACTACATCTCTCACACCCTATACTTGTTTCAAGATTAAGTAGTCGTCAGTATATATGAAACAATTGCTACATTGGCTAAGGATGTCCATGTCCACCCAGCATGCCACAGAGAAAACAGGAATGTGCCTATCCATGGTTTTTGGTTTTTACTATGGGTTTAACCATGGAGAAGAGTGGGGAGATTTAACTGGACTGGGATGAGAGCAAAGGATGAAGAATGGGTGCTATTTATACATATCTCTCAGGTAATTAGGAAGAAGTGAAAACAAGAAGGATAGTACCAAAAGAGAACTGGGTAAAAATGACAAGGTGACTGGCCAACCCCAGAGGCTCTTTATGGGGGATGGAGACAAGTATAGGTGATGGCCAAAGTAAACAAGGTCCAGCTTGGCAAGGAATGGACAGTGATGAGAGAGCAAGAAGGTGAGGACAAAGTAAAAGAGAAACAAGGGGAACAAACTCCAACTGAATATGGTAACTTGGAACATAGGGAGGACTTTGTACCCAACTAAAAAAGCAAAAACTACACAGCAGAATGATCAGGATGCATGGGGATGGTATACTGTTTCTGGATACCAAATTAAAAGTAAAAGAAGAAGGGAAAATCATGAACCCACAGAATCCCAAGGAGGAAACATACAATAAATTGGGGGGGGGGGGGGCAAGAGAGAAGTAGCCACTCTTTTCAGAAAGGAATTACATGCGATGGTTGAAAGGGTGAAGAAATGTGGGGAGAACAAATTGATACTTTGGCAAACAAGAATAAGTACATGGGGATGGGCTAGAAGGAACTGGTATGCTCCAAACAAGTATATAGACAAGATTTACATCAGTTATTTTTGAGGAATGAGATAAAAGGATGGAGGGGAAATCATCAGTGAGGATTTCAATATCTCATTAAATCTCAGTCATGATGCCATCTTTGTCAAATAAGAGTACAGTATAAAGATGAAAACAGACTTAAAGGGAACACAAAAGACAGAGAGAGTGGAAGGATACACAGATAGACACCTTTACCAACAACTGCTTGATTCAGGCCAGTAAACAGAACAGGATAGCATGGGAAAGAGGAAACTATACAAATGGTAAAGGAAGTAGGAATGCAGGAAAAACACCTATCAGACCATGCAGTGGTTGCAAACTATAATAAGAACAAAGAGGGAACAATGGGAGGATTTGGGTTGGAGATGGACAAGCTTCAAGTGGAAAAATCAGACATGAATTCAATAATTATAAAAAATGATAAAGGAGACAGTGAAGAATATTTGGGAAGCACTGTTGGGATGGAATCAAATCAGCAGTTAGGGAAAATCATAAGAGATGATGAGTGAGAAAGGGGGTAGATGAGGTGGAGCTAGCAAATCTGGAAGGAAAACTGAGCAAGAAATAATGGAACAATGGCAAACTGATATAGCCAGAGAAACAGTAAGGACCAAGGAAGCAGTAAAAAAACTGAACTAGAAGGAAAGTTACCGACCACAGTGGAAGTAGAGCAATGGTACTAGAAGGACTACTGGTGGATAACTATGAGGAAAAATGAAAAAATAAAATGTGAAAAAGAGGTCTCAAACATTAGAGAAAAAGAGGGAGTAATCATAGAGGAGGAGTGCAGGGTTAAGGAAGTCTTCAGAAAATATGACAAACAAATATACTGGAAACAGGAGAAAAAAAGAAAGTCTATTGGAAGGTTGTAGACAGAAGGAAGGGGTACCAGGTAGAAGAAATACAGAGGAGAGAAACTGAATGCAAAATCATGGTGGAGGAGATCAAAGAGACGGTGACTGCAATGAAAGACATTAAAGGTAGGAGACCGAGCCAAATGCACAGTAGACTGCTATGACTGAGGCAGAGAGGTAATATGTAGAGTTATGAAGGAGGAGTATGAAAGGATAAATGAAACTGGAGAAATAATAGATATAATGAAAAGAGCCAAGGTAGTAGTTATCCCGAGAGAGGAAGGCAGACTAGAAATATATGATTACTGACTAATCTCCTTAAAATACAGATATCAAAGTAATGGCAAAAGTATTATCAAGGGAAGTGGATGAGATTCTAGTGACAATAATACAGGATGCCATGAATGGCTTTGTGATAGAAAGAAAGAAAGAAAGAAAGAAAGAAAGAAAGAAAGAAAGAAAGAAAGAAAGAAAAAGGAAGAAGGCAATAAAATTTGTGTCCCAATGGACATTACAGAGAGAAGAGCAGAAGGCAGAAATACAGGCAGGATTTTATTTTATTTTATTTTATTTGTTATTATTTTATTTTATTTTTTGACATGCAAAAGGCCTCTGACTCAGTCAGGTAGAAATTATGGAGAGACTAGAAAAGACAAATGGGGAAGTTTTATTGGTCTGATAAAGGCAATTTTCAATGAGTGAGAAATGCAGGTAATGATAGAGGAGTTTCCAATGCACTAAAATTAGGAAGGGGTCCAGAGAGGGGTGTACTGCCTTCCTATGTATCTTCAATCAGCTTCTAGTCATAGAAGAGTTGGTGATGGAGGAGAGAAGACGTTAGCACAACTGGTTGGAAGAATAGGAGTACAGTCAGTGCTCTTAATGCATGCAGATAACTGCATGTTTATGTCAGAAAGCAGTGAGGTGGCCATAGGGGAAATAATGTCAGTTTTTGCATGGTTCATAAGAGCCTCGGGGTTTTAAATGCAACTAAGAAAAGACAATAGTGATCAGAAGAGGAGAGAGAGAAGGGAAATGTGAAGTTGGACACATTCAGGAGAAGGAATCCCCTAAATATTTGGGAGAATATGTGGGACACACATTAAGTGATACAGTACAAACAAATTTGGAAAAGGAGAGAAAAAAATATGGGGATACTGGAGAGAAGGACGTAAAGCATTTACACAGCTATATAGAATCATGGGATTAGAATGATGATTCTCCTCATTATTTTGCATACATTAAGAAATCTATGAGTGGACCCAGAGAACATCCATATCATCCAGGAATTTTAACAGTTGAAAATGTGGAAAAAGAAAGGTAAGGGCAGGAGTGCCTCAAAAACACGCAAAGAATAATCAGAGAAAAAGGGGGCTCGAAATGGGAAACCAAAAGGCATGCAGAGACAGAGAGAAAGGGCAAAAAGGATGGCAGAGAAAATATAAAAGAATGATTGAGGAGCCACTAAAGAAATGGGGCAACTTTGTGTGGGAGCACAGGAAAGAAAGAGTCTTATGGGAGGAAGGATGATGGATCATTTTCATAGGTATGAAAAAAGTAGAAAAAAATGAAAACAAAAGATGTATAAAAGGTGAGTAGGAGTTAAAGAAAGGGGGAAGAGGACAGACAGTATTCTAGACCCTAAAGGAATTAGTACAACAAATTGAAGTAACACAAAATGAACGGTGACCATACCAGACTAAGAAAAAAATGGCTGGATAAGAAGGGTAAGGAAAAATTCAGGGAAAGAAAAGAAAAGAAATCAAAAGATAAAGAAAATAGTGACATGAGTACTTAGCAGGGGAAATGGGAAAACAGAAAAAAGTAAACACAGAAGGATTAATGAAGACCTGAGTGGAAACTGGAGGAAACCACAAAGAAAGATCGAAGGAAAGATGACAGAATAAGGTGGGGCTGCAGACTGGAGAAGCTGAGTATTGTAAAGTCCACAGAATGACATCAATGAACATGCATAGGGTGGGAGGTCAGTTATGAAGAGCGCTGCAGAGATGGTATTTCAGATTAAAAAGATTTTATAAGGTGGGTGGAAAAGAGAATAGATATGCTGGAGGTGCATGATAAAACAGGCAGGCAAAAAACATATATTATGGGAGTGTATCAGGGCACAAATGATCTGGACAGAGGCTCTGGAAATCTGTAAGAGGCTACATGGAAATGAGGAAAAATAGACTTCTGCTAATATTGCATTCAGAGTAAAGGGACTGGATAACGTGTGGCTGAATGAGGGGAGAATTAAGAGGGAGGCACTGGGGAGGTACAGAGAGCCTACTGTGCAACAGGGGCCCCCATGGGTTCCTTTGTCTATGCCATGTGACTTAAGGCTGGCCTTATTGATTGCAGTTAGATAGCTGAGCTTTATATATTCAGTAAAGTAGCTATAATGAGCATTTGCATACTGAGACAGTCTCTAGTTGAAAGTGAATGACCTTGAATGTTGTTTTATTATAGATAATGGTCAATTTCCTGTTGTAATACAGCCTGGGACATTCAATTACTTCCTGCAGTGAACCCCCCCCCTTGCTTTAAAGTCACCAGCTGTCACTGATTTATTTTTTAGATGTTACCTTTAATTTTTATCTGTTTCTAAACTGCAATTTGCATGAATGTATTATTGCACAGTTATGCTTTAATCTCATGAATCACATCCATAGAGCCTACATCTATTCTGCTGATATCTTTGAAAGTATTTTAGTGTTTTTTTTCCATTTAATTTAAACCACCTGTCCGTAGTTCCATGCTAGCATTTGCATTGTTTTTTTTATAAAACAGTATCACACATAAAGAGAGGGAAACAGAAGGTGTAAACAGCATAATAATAAACACTAAACACAAATCACCATGAATCAGTATAAAAGAGCTCCTATAGAACTATCTATACTATTTATAAGATAGCAAACCAAAACATATGAATAGCTTTAATTTCTTTGATGTTTATATACATGCTACTACACCATTTCTTACTGAAAGTTATATGTCATCAGAATGAACCTGTCTGTTAATTTAACTGTGCTATTATTACATATCCAGAAAAAAGAGGATCAAAGATGTCATCACAGACTAACTGTGCTGACCTTTCTTCATTTCTCTTCAGAATGACCTCTGAGTCGTACATGCAAGACTATATAACGTTGCATTTCTGTTAACACTTTAGTACCACTTAATGCCTTACAGTGTATGATCTTGTTGAAATACAACAATTAAGATGTTCCCATTGTTGCCACATCACAATAATCAAGCATCAGGCAAGGTGGACTTGTACAATATGCATGACATAATAAATAAATCAAGCAGCTGTGTCACTTATAACTCATTAAAGAAATCATTAAATTAAAAAGTAAAAATCATATACCCTCATGTGTCCAGAAATGAATCAGTATGAGTAAAAAAAAAAAAAAAAATGGCTCTCATACAAATCATGGTTAAAACAATCACATAGACATTCTCTCCAGCTCTCTCTCACTCAAATCATGTATGAAATAAAAAAAATAAAAAAAAATCAATGCACTTACCCCGTCATAAACAAATAAACCCTTTTACTACTATATGGGAATTGTCACAATATACAGGAACAGATTACAAAAATCAACTCACTCACTACTGTATGGGAGTTGTCACATTATACAAGATGAGATTACAAAATGCTGAGAACAGAGAAGTCGTCCCTGTCCTTTGATAGTAAGACACAGCCTCAACCTGCTAATGTTGCTACCCTCCAGATATGAATAATGGTAAACATAGAAGTACCTATTTGCATTTTGGTTAGGCAGCCATAAAGACGGGGTGCAGTCTGACCATATCAAGACACAGACATCATCCCAAAATGGCTTAATACCATAGACTATATACTACGATTCTGCAATATCAACTTATCGTTGTGTGTACCAGGCATACATGCAAGATTCCTGCCACATGTGACAAGAATGTCATTAGCATCCCTGACTTTTCAGATGCACACCACCAATTTGTATTTACTCCATTGAGTAGTTCAGTGTATCCTTTTGAATTTTTAGAATCAACAGTAGAAATATTTGTAGACCGGGAAGGCTTACACACTACTTCATTTGCATACATTGCAAGTAAGCTGTGTTGTGGGATTTCATAAATAATGTCTTGCATTGTAAGGTCACTTTACCCCAAGATTAAACTACTTTGGAATCCAGCCGCAAAAGGTCACTAAAAGGTATCTCCCATGCCACATATATTTTCACACTCAATTAAATAGAGGCACTGACAACAAGCTTCTTTCTTTTTCATCATTTTGCAGACATGAAGGTAATGGTGGTCTTCATATTAATCCGATTAATGACACCACATTTGTTGTTGTTTGTCTTTCAACTTTTTCCCAGTAAGGGGTCGCCACAGCAGAACTTCGGTCTGCTAATGATTGGCTGTAGATTTTTATGAAACGCCGAGGTGCCAGCTCGACGCCCAACCTTCAACGAAGGTACGCCCATTTATGCATGCATGTCTTTCGAACGCTACCCAACCACGGGGAGGACATGCAGACTCCACACAGAAGGCACTCCCAAGCCACGCTGAGAATCGAACGGGAGAACCTCTTGCTGTGAGGTAACAACACTACCACCGTACCACCGCAGCATCCAGCCGATTAATGACACCACACTAATCCTTCCATATGTCACTTTTATGCATGTTCTACTTTACTAAGCCCAAATGAAGACTAAGGGTCTGCAGATTGCATCAGTCCACTTGTACATAAACTTCATTAAAGAGCATCATTCCCTTTTTCATATTATTTTGCATAAGGCCTGCAGGTTAATCAGGTGCTATTTAATTATTTGGGCAGCATTACATTTCCCCCTTTGCTTAGCTTAAGTGATAAGAGCCTGACAAATATATACCACTTATTGTATTGCCTTGTGTATGATTTTTTTCCATAGCATTTAGTTTGGTAGAGCTGCTGTAGATTTGAAATAATATAAAAAATGAGGTAGATTGCATTAGAGTGCCACTACCCACTGCAGAAATGAGTGTGTGTGTGTGTGTGTGTGTGTGTGTGTGTGTGTGTGTGTGTGTGTGTGTGTGTGTGTGTGTGTGTGTGTGTGTGTGTGTATGTGTTCATTTATACTGTAGTAAAAATAAAGATCTCTGAAATCCTATCCATACCTCCTTAATGTTCTTTTTGCTTTTACAGATGATTCACTGTGCTATCATTTTATTGCTGAAGCGATGGATGCCAGTTGTCATCCTGAGCTACTTTAATCATCAATATAGGTATATAATAACACACTGAATGCACTTCTAAGCTGCACGCACCTGCAACATGAAAATAAATACATCAGCCAGTAGCATAAAATGAAAGATACCTCCAGGCATATATATGGACACATCAGCAACATGAAATTATTAATTTAATTCTTCATAATTTTTGCACATCCACTAGAACCTAACCAGGTCCCTTTTATACTGTGGGCTACGTGAAGAATGGGAATTAATGCACTTGTAGATTTGTTTTGTTTTAACTGAAATATGACCAAATAAAACATGTCTGCACTGTAATTCATTCCTTACTCTGTTCTGAGGTTCTTAATAAATCCATCCTACCACCACAGAACCTACAGCATTATTCCCATTGAGACCAGACTACCTAACAGTGTTATCATCTTTGTTTCACTGTCATTATATTTTGGGATGCAGTCCTCACTGCGCAGAACATATAATATTAGTCAAAATGAATAATGCATAGAACCTGAAAGTTCAGTCTCTAAGACAGTTGTGTAGAGTATGTCATAAAACAAATTTAGAAGCATGCACGTTGCAACCTTTTCAGTAGTTCTTGTTCATAGATGTCATGCTCACACTTAAGATATACCTTTCCTGTTTGCACTGTAGCCTTCTCTCTGGCTGCTGTATCCCAGGGGATTTAAACATAGCTATTCTGTTTAGAATTTTACCATCTCTGTTCTTCTTTTTAATGTATTTTCTGAAGCTTTTATTCCACCTTTAGTTAAAAATGGTTAAGAAGACAATTGAAACAGAATTGCTGCATGCAGATAAATTATAATGACTCCTTGTCACTTATTTCTTCCAAGTATAATACAATAATAATAATCATAATCATATTAATAATACAATAAAGCAAGTCAACTAATTCCTCTGTCTCTCCTTCCTTCTCTAGCTCTCTTTCTCTTTTTCTGATTTGCTACTTTGGTCTGGTAATTAGCAGAGCAGTTTAATGCTATTGGCTATCAAGCTGCTTCCAGTAGTCCAGGGTTTGAGTTCCTCAGCTGGCATTTGCCTGCCATTTGACTCTAAGCACATAATTCAATCAGACAGTCCTCCTTCGCCAAATATAAAAAAGGTTCAAGAAGATCAGAGCCCTAACTGGTTAACAACTACTGATGAATAAAGTTGATCTTTCTTTACTATATCAAATAAGAACAACAAATGGTATAAGAAAGAAGACAGACAATTCTTTAATCCTTTTTTCTTTTGTCATTTTCCAGTATACTCTTATGGCATATATTATAATCACATGCTGTATTTTTTATGGCCCTGACAAGCATCTGTGAATCTAATTTTTCTTTACTGCCATCACATTTTCCTTTTCATGTACTGAGCCTGATTATGAAGGATAAATAATGACACCATAGTGTTACCCAGAATATATCACATTTACATAGTGCTGCTGAGAACTGCAGCATACTCTTGGAAGTGATGCAAATCCTGTATAATAACCATTTACAATGATTTCTGTTATGCTATTTACCATAAAAATTGTATAGCAGGTTTCTATTCTTCATTTTTGAATTTTTCTGCCACGTTCACACTTCACACTCATTTGCAAGATTCATTTTTTCATACTGAAATCAAAGAAAAAAAACAATTAAAACTATTACAGCTTGCTTGCTAAGTATATATCATAGGCTGACCATGACTTATGAATGTTGTCCTCTTTAAGAAACACACAAGAATTTCTGTTTATGTATGCCATGTATGCAGCATCTCTTTGTCTTTGCCCTGCTGTTATCTGACAGACTATTCCATTTGCCCATCATTTTCATAAAACATTTCTTTGTGTTATTCCAGCATGTTCCTCAGCTGAGTGATATATTATTACGTTTTTCTAATAACTTTTCAATGTATCTATATTATTGATTTTTGTGTCTTTGGCTGTGATTTGCACAACATGACTGAGCTGTATTAATTCTGATGGGGCTTGCTGCGAGAAATGTCCAAAAGTTAATAATAGAAGTAACAGGCAAGATCGAGATGCAGCTGCACTAAAAGCGACATAACACAGTGTTTGAGCAGCAGTGACAGGCATAGCAGCATTATATTAGCAAATTGAGTGGCCATAGTTTGTGTGCATGATTCCATGACAAAACCTCTCCTCTGTACCAAAGCAAATGAGTAACTGCTCATAGTGCTGCAGGCAGATGGTTGGTGGCAAAGACACACAGGCATGTCTGCAGAGAAAAGTACAGCAGCCAGCAGGCACATCAGTGTGGACATGCACATTACAGTGACTAACCTTTTCATTATATAAATGGGGAAAAGAAAGGGGTAAATATGAAGTAAAAACATGGAATACCACAAGCAGAGGAAAAACACAAGGGTAGTCAGTACAGAACAGTTGGTCAATGAGGATAACAACTTTTTTTGTGGTTGTAGTACTCCCTTTCCATTATTAGAAGAGAAAGGCAGGTGAGGAAGTATCAGCAGATGGCTTTAATTGAAACAATGGAAGAAAGTCAGGTAATGGGTGTGGAGAGATAAACACTGAACACTTAGTAAGCAAGGCTATGAATGGTACTGTGGATAGTAGATGGACA